>NW_021680554.1:40015-67615 GCF_001412515.2 Diachasma alloeum
TTTTTTTTTACATGTCCGCCATTTTGTTAATTATTAATAAATAATTATAATTCTGCTTTGCAAGAGAGCTACACTCATACTGAATCTAAATATTTTTGGTTTTTTCATTTCAGATGATCCATCATCGAGATATCAACGCCGCTAGTAACATGTCAATTCCGCGAGACGTTACAATTGGCGGCCATTTTCATAAATATAAAGAGTTAAATATTAGTTGAAAAATTTTTTTTTGTGTTTTTTAAGATCATATTTACTGGACTTATTTAATAAATTATTACTATTTCTATAAATAAAAGCCTAAATAAATTTATTTAATTGTCCTTTTTTTTAAGTGTCTAAACCAGAATGATCCCTTAATTCGTATACAGTCCACTCGGAAATCATCTATTTATTAAACTCTGTGTTGTGTAATTTTCAGTGCATAATTATTTGTTTATTAAAGGAACCTCATCAAATTACCTCCGGCTAATTATCAACCTGTAAAAACGAACCTCACTTTTCCTCCCAACCACCCGGCTGATCAAATCGTGATTGATTTCTAACAATGGCATTTTGGAAAATTCGTCCATTTTCAACAAATTCTGATATATATTCGGGAAATAGTCTTTCTTCGACCATAATTTATCTATTCCTCTTCATGAAGGTTATTTTTGCCATAGCAATAGCAAATTTTTCATAACAGCCTTTTTTGTACACAAAGTCAAAATCTACAAATGAACGTCCCAGGGAGAATTCTGGAGAATTTAAGAGAAACCATTTTTCGAGTCTATCTCTGAATCTAATCGAGATGATGGAATTTGGCAGAGAACTTTTTTTGCGGATTTGGACTTGGCATAAAAAAGAGATCGTCATAAACATTCTGCTATTCTGCAGAGGTTCCGAGATATTGATGAAAAATTGAAATGGAGCGATAGAACGGGTACAGTAAATCATACTTTGACGAAAACCATTTTTCGGGAATATCTCTGAGTATAATGCAGATGGCAGAATTGTCCAAAAAAAAGATCTTAATGAACATTGCGATATCCTGGTTAGATTCAGAATGTTCATCAAAAATGATCTTGAAAAGGGGGATAGATGAATAGTGGTGCAAAGAAAACCATTTTCCGGAAATATCTTGGAATGTAATGAAAATAACGGAATTTTTTAAAGATACTTTTTTGTACATTTCGACTTTGATTCATAAAATTTTTGCAATGAAAATTGCGCAATCCTGCTCTGATATTGATCAATCATTAACATTAGCCCCGAAAAAATGAAAATTCTCATAAAGACCGACTGATTTGTCTCATTTACAATTGATTGGTATTATTTTTCTCATCAAGATCCCGCTCCCCCTCACGTCACGTCAAATTGTCATCAGAGCAATTTTTACTGCACACCCCCTACCCCTCCAGCTTATCAAGTCCGAAAAAGGTGTATTAAAATCGTTCTATTATTAGATTCTCTAATTTTGCTTGTAAATTATGTGCAATGGCCTGAAACGTTAAACTACGAAGTTTGACGGCCTTGTGTGTATGTACGGATGTCCACCTGGTGGTGAACTTTTTGAAAATAGAAGAGTAGGGAGTCTAACATAATTGCCAAAAATCTGAAGTATTGTCGGATTATAGGTGTTGATGAGAATTAACTCTGTACAAAATTTCAGCCCCATGGATCAAGCTGGTTTTGAAAAATTGCTATTTGATTATAAATGGATGTTCACAAATATGTCAAAAACTACTCAACTGATTTTCTTTGTTTTAAAAATATTCGTCTCGATGTCTTCTATCTCAATCAGTCTAATTCAATGGACCGAAAAGTATTATTTTTCGGACATTGGACGTTGTCAGCGACGATTTACGCAGTACTCGCAGTCTTTTCCTTCTAATACTGTCGTAAATAATCGGATAAGAGAAAAATTTGATAATTAAAGTTATTCACCACAAAACCGGTCTCCATCATTCATTATTTCAAAATGGGACAAATTGAAAAATTGACAAAGATAACTTGGATTTCATATCACGTTGGATGGAAATTGGGGCTGTTTTTCCTCATTTCCATCAAATGATTTCGTTAACTGTTGAAGTTTGGAAAAAATGTAATAAAACAATTATTCTATAGTTTTTAATAGGGAACATTTTTTATTTCAACCATTTTCGGTTATTCCCAACCGCTTCCATAGTAACCGGAGCGCAGTGCGCGAAAGATCACGTGCACGCGCTTCCACCCTCCACGACCTGCTTTCGGAGGTGATAACTCGATACCTATGAGAGATAGAAATGAAAATAATGGGATAAAATATATGTATTTTTAGATGAGGAACCTTTTTTATTCGAAACTTTTTTGCCTAACTCAGACCATTTCCGTTAAATCGCGCTATAAACATTTAAATTGTTACAAAAAAATTAAACTTTCCACACCTCGCAAAAATGGTTCACATATTCGTCTTCAGAGGCTCAGCAACAAAAAGTCAAATTTAATAATAGTACCAACTCTAAATACAATCCGAGACGGATTAATGACGCGAGGATCATCCCCACGCGACCGATAACGGGAGAGCCACTCGCCGGTAAGATGTTAGTACTTATCGTGCCCAATCAGAGGCGAACGATACACAATTTACAATGATAAAAAAATGAATGCTAATATCTAATAATAACTCGGGTTAGTTCTCAAACGGTGCCCCAAAATGGCGAGCGGAGACAGGATTATGTAACACGCGAGCACTCACAAGGAAAATCACGCTCACCGTGTACCCGCGAGAGCCCAGTGAATTCTGCTCCTTTGACCCCACGAGCGGCGATGACACGACAGCCAAGAAATGGTCCGGGACTCCGGAAACCACAAAATACCGATAAGGCACTACTGAATATAACTCCGAGGAGTGTAAATTAAATTGCTGGGCAGAGCGACTTCTCACGAAAGTATCCCAGCAAAGAGTGTCCGTCGGAGCCGTACATTACCCCGAGGAACCCCTCAATTTCTCCTACCCCCCACCCGATTACGTGATAGAGCGCGAAAATCCAGGGGATTCGACAATTTAGGTAATTTTCCAATGGTCCTAATTCCCAACATCCTTAGTCCCAGACGCTGGGACCTCCGCCTCGCGATCGGTGGATATGATCCGCGTTGAGTGGCGCAGGAGTCAACATAATCCGATGCTCCCTCGATGTTGTAGCATCGGTTTTTTACTGAATGGCCTTGTGCCGCCGTTCCATCGGTCAGTGGTGGGGGTCCGCCCGTAGCGGCCTGGGATGCCGGCTGACGTGCGTTGAGCATATATCCCGCCTCTGTCATGGCCTACGTCTCCTACCTCGGTGTGTGCGTGCTCGTCGGTGTGGCCATCGTCTGTAGCTGTCTCGCTGGCTTGTCGTTCCCCGTGATGATCCGCTCCACTCCCCTCGTCTTATTGAATATCGCTAAATGAAGGAATCCAGTAGGTATATTGAGTAATTTTCAATACACAATACCCAATGCACACTTTCAAGGGCAAAAACCAAATAATTTCATATTTTCATTAAATTTTTCTAGTGAGCCATTATCCGAGTAATTATATCTATGCTGTAATATTCTTCTCTTTTCATTCAAAATATAAAATTGATAAATTGTAAGATCTGATCTAATGCCCGGTTGCACAAGCTACAGTGAACCAACTCTTCAGTTAAGAAAAAATTTAAATTTTGATTTTTGATGGATTATTTTACATGGGGGAGTATCTTAAATCTAGCGCAGGAACAAAAAATTATAATCAATCCCAGGGTTAAATCAGTGTTGACTCAAATGGGGCTACAGGGTAAATAAAAAGTATTCTTTCGGTAAAATATTGAAAAATTACGACCCCTTTGATATAATTGACCCCGAGGATAAATTTTACCCTAGGTTTTATTTGGTTAACAGGGTTTGGTGCAACCGGGCCTTAGTAATTTATATAGAAGATGTCTTAACATGATAAGTTATGTGTAAAAATGAAATTCTATCAATTTCTTCTATTGAATATTTCTACACAAAATTCCAATCTGAGATGACACTCAGATCGCTTACGGTTTTTCTTCAATAGGATTGAATACAAGCTAATAAGAAGTTCAATGCATATTAAGTATGTTCTTATAATTAATTCTCAGTGTTATTGTATTACAGTTTTTTTATACATGACTGATATAACGACTTTTTACGTGCATTAATGGGAACTTCACCCCGGGAAAATGAATTGTTCGTTTTTCGAGAGAGAAAATATTTAAATACTGTTCTCCCCGTGATTTTTCCTCAAGAATTCGATTACGTAGGTCAAATTTTCTCTGGTCACTACAAATTAGTGGTTCGAATTTTTTTTTAATCCAAAAATCAACTTCGATAAAACCCACTATATTTTTTAATTCCACATATTTTTTTGAATATATGATTACAAATTTTAGCTCCTTAATCATGAAAAATACGAGAGACGATACACTTAGGTCATTCGTCAACCGAAAAAAAATCCTAATTTCAATGCATCAGTTATATCTCAGAAATTTATTATGGGTGTCAATTAGAATGCGAGTATTTCCGCAAAAATAATGGAAAATGAATGGAAATACTACAGACGAAAATGCACCAACTGTAATTTCAGGGAAGAAGTATGCTAGCCAAATCGAGATTACTCAGAGAAGTCCTCCGAGCTGTAGAGTTTAACGAAAGACTACGTGGATGCATGAGAACCATTAAACATATAATTAGCATTGATAAATGAAGCTTGTACATAATATTTGCACAAGAAATTTTTTTTCCCTTGAGATATCAACAGAAATCGTCTTCTCCAGCATTTCTTACAATTAAGGAGCGAAAATTTGTGATTGCATTGAAAAAACTAAAAAAAAAAAAATACGTTGATGATCTTTGTCAAGGGGAGACTACTATGAGTTTTAAAAGTTGCGGGCTATTGGAGCGAGATTTATCATACATCGAAGATCGATTAGATATGCCTAAAAATGAATAATTAGTACATAAAAATTAATTGTTTATTGTTCGTTTGCACCACAGACCCTGAAAATGTAAAAAATAGTCCAGGTCCTCCAATTTTTTTGCTACATTACAATAAATTACATTATTTTATTACTATCAAGTAACATTGGTAACTGTGGAATCTACAAGAGTATATACAAAGATGGTAAATGCAGCTAAAAAAATTGTATGAAAATATTTCGTTACGTTTCCGATATAAAATCGCCATTAGCAATATGATTGGACATTTACAAACAATATCATGAAAAAACATAGCCTATTAGGTAGACAATTGGTTTGGATTTTAATTGAACGTTCATTGGAAATTATATTATATTTTAGCATATTCCCTTCGAAAATTCTTCAGCTTCATTGCCCGTTTTTGAAATATAAATTTCCAACAGTCACTTCTTTATATATAAAAAAAGTACGAATTTCATATTCCTATACAACTGTTCTATTAAGCCGTAGTCATGCTCCTTTAGCACTTGGTCAAAGCGTTGAAATCGGCATCGGGCTGATTGTTTCAATCCGTATATCGCTTTGTTTAATTTACATACTTGATTTTCATTAGCTTTCACTCCTTCAGGTATTGCCATGTAAATTTCTTCTTCTAATAATCCGTTTAAAAATGCTGTCTTTACGTCCATTTTATGAACTAATAAATCATTTTGAACCGCGAAAGACAAAAGAATCCGAAAGGTTACGTAATTCTTGCTACCGGCGCAAATGTTTCATTGTAATCTGAGAGATACTGTTGACTAAAAACTTTCGCTACAAGCCTAGCTTTATATTTGGATGGGTTTCCGTGAACATCATTTTTTATGACAAACACCCATCTACATCCTACAATGTTTTTGTTGGATGGACAGTTTACAATATTCCAAGTATTGTTTTTAATCAGGGAGGCAATTTCTTCTTTCATTGCCGTCTCCCACTGAAACCTATCATCCCGATTTTTTATTTCATCATAGGTTTTAGGGATGTCGGTAACCACCGACTGTGCATTTATATTGTAACAATGCTCCTCTTTGTATGAAACTGAGGGCGTACCTTGAAGGCGTGCGCTTCGTCTTAGCTCGTTTTGTTTCGGGCTTTCTGGAGAGTTTAAAGTGTTTATGTCATTCGATGACATTTCATCAACTCCATCTGTTTGTTTATCAGACTTGTTGATTTTACTCTCTTCTGTTATTTGATCGCTTTCTGTCTTGGGTCTTTTAGCATTTGAATTTCCGTATTCAATTTCGCCGCTAATTTCTTCGCTTTGAATTTGTGGACGCGAAGTTTTATAATTCAATTCATCGAAAATAACATCGCGAGCGATTATAATTTTATTAGTTTCTGCATTCAGTACTTTGTAACCGCATGGCGCGTACCCTACGAGAATACCCTTGAATGAGCGTTTATCGAATTTGTCTTTTCGATTTTTATCATGAACGTAAACGGTTGAACCGAAAATTTTTAAATGCTCTAGTCTAGGCTTTTTGTTGTGCCATAGTTCGAAAGGGGTCTTGTTTATCTGACTTGCTTTGGTTGGAGTCATATTGAGTAAATATGTGGCAATCAAAACTGCCTCTCCCCAAAGTTGTTTATTTAAATCGGCGCCATGAATCATCGACCGCGCTTTTTCTATCAACGATTTGTTAAGTCGCTCTGCCATGGGATTTTGTTGAGGTGTGTGAGGTACTGTCAGATGATATTGAATTCCCTTTGTCTTACAAAATTCTTTAAATTCATTTGAAAGATATTCTCTCCCATTGTAACAATAAAGGTGTGCTATTTTTAAATTGAAATGTACTTCACTCTTTTCGGAAAAATCTTGGAACATATTGAATACTTGTGATTTTTGACTAATCAAGTAAACGGTTGAGTAGTGAGTGAATTGATCCAAAAACGTTACAAAATACCTCTTCTCATCAATTGTTGATGGTGTTACTGGCCCGCACACATCTGAATGGATTATAAATAATGGCCTTGTGATATGAGATTTATCTTTTTCTTTAGAAAAAGGGAGACGCGCTTGTTTTCCATAAATACACGCTTCGCAAATTTCATCTCTTGGATTTACCGAATTTAAATTCTTACTATCATGTAGTAATTCTTTCTTTTTAATTTCTTGGAATTTCGTTTTACATATATGACGAAGATGCTCATGCCAAAGCTGATACGAATTATTTGTTGTTTTCACGGCGATATTGTTACACGTACTCTCTCTCAGTGAAAAATCGATATATGTGAGATTATTGAACGACTTACTACTTGCGATGATTTCATCACCTTTCTCAACTGTTACCTTGCCATTTTCTCTAAATACCACCTTCATTCCAGCTTCCTGGATTCGTCCCACCAATAATATGTTATACTGCACTCCTGGTGCGTTAGGACGTTCTTGAGGCCTCCAGGTACTCCTTGGTCGGTCGTCACATAGATGAGTCCCCTCTTTGTCGCAATGATTGCCCCGTCCTTCTTTGCCACTGTGATCCTGACTGGTACATCCAGATCCTCAAGCACCGAAAATACTCCCACTTAATTTGTGAGATGGTCTGTTGCCCCTGAGTCCAGGAGAAAAGTCAACTTGTCACTTGCACTTGTCGTGGGGTCATTTGGTGACATTCCAACTCCTGCCATGAATGCGAAACCCTGTGGGTCTTCCTGGATTTTAATACTCTGAATTGTTCTCTGACGCTCTTCCTGAGGATGCGACATTTTCTTATAATAATAACAATCCTTCTGCTGATGATTTTTCCGTCCGCAGTGCGTACACGGTCCATTGTTGTAAGAGAATTTGTTCTTGAAATTATTTCTCTTGTAATTTTGATTTCTCTGAGAATTGTGCGACTGGTGATGAAATCCACGATTCGATCTGATGAATTGTTTTGGTTTGAAGTTGGATCGATTGTCATTCATTTTCTTCCCATGAGTTGGCTTTAGTGTTCTATCTGGATACTGATCTTGAAATACTTCTGCTTGTAGAACTTTTGCACTCGTGTCATTCCTTTCATTTTTTAATTTTATTTCATGATCCAAAAGTCGTTTCTTGATAAATGCCAAAGTCATTTTATCGTCATCGAGTGTCTTAATGGCAGTCACGACAGGCTCATACGATTTGGGTAATGTGTCTAGCAATCTCGATACTTTACTTGTTTCATTCATCACTCCAGCAGCCAGCATGTCCACAATCATTCTGTCGACGAGTATGAGATGTTTTGTTAACGAAGTATTTTCCTTGAATTTCAAACGCGACAGATCTCGTTCAGCTGCCAATTGGGTAGCCATACTTTTTCTCTGGTAGATTTCGTCCAGTTTCTGTATTACTTCTCTAGGGGTATCTTTTTCTTCAGCAAATCCCATCATGGAATCATCCAGATATTCTGTGAGAATTCTTTTGGCGATTTTCTCCTTCTTCTTGAAAGCATCGGTTGATGTCTCAGTACGTAAGTCATCAATAACATGTAAGGCATCCTCCTCATCGATGAGAATTCGAACTCGTCTTTTCCAAATGCTGTAATTCACTTCATCAAAGGGTTTAATGTTCCTCCTAGTTCTCTTCCTTTCGTCATCAGAATCACCCATTTTCACCACACGAGTTATACACTCACTTCAACAGAAACTGTCACTAGCCACTTTTATTTTCACAGGATATTCCAGTCATTTAATAATTAATTGTTTCAATAAAAGAAAATCACAGATCACTTTAATATGTGCCTGGGCCCATAACCTGTTGGAATATGGAATGCAGGTTATGGAATCAAATAAGTTGAATCAGTTTAACCAGAGCAATGATACCATTTATTAGAGACGTGCTTTCTCTCTGAGAGCCGTCGAGGAACTAGACTCAAAATCAAATAACTAATAAGCAATACGCATATCCACCACAAAGGGGATAAAGGAGAACAGTCGTTTCTTTCATTCTCTTGAGTTCGTCATTTGTTTATATGACGCTAAATAAACAATCAGCTTCAGAGAGTCGTACAGACCTCCCAAGCATCCACTCTCTCATTTATACCAACTACGTCACTCTTGATAATTTAATTAATTATTTTTGTATATTTCAACAATAGAGAATTGGATCGATTTTCCTATACAATTATTTCGTAAGCAAATGTTAAAAGGAATCGTAGGAATCTACTCGTTGTGTTCTGTTGTCTCCAGTTTTGGCAAACTCTTAACTTGAAATGTCCCCATTAACTAACTTAGTTAACAGTTTTCGTAACGAAAGTCTGATACAGTGTCTGTACCACATGCTTACCTTCATATAATTTCTCAATAAGCAACCTCTAACGATTGCAGAGTAAAAATTAATACTCTCAATATAGTATTGTTTGGTTTTAACGTTAAAAAAAGTAGTATCGTAGGACGTAAAAGTTGGATGCAATAATCAGCTACATATCCTCTAGCACTGTAAGTGAGATCCCCGGCTCGTCCATGGGAACTTGATAATAATAATAATTGTTATCCCATTGCTCTGCGTCCTCATCTAGCGTTCTTATAGCCAATCTCAAACCAGGAACGATCTGCGCATTGACCACCACATGACATGCATTAAGGTCACACTGAATGACATTTATGCCATTCTTGCTAGAGATGATACCCAGCCCCAAAGGACCTGGCTGATGATAAATTTCATCTGCTAATAAAATATGAAATATATGAAACACCACATCCTCGTCAAAACTTGAAATATTATTGGGGTAATAAAATAATTACATTGAATTGTGTAGCTTTTTGCGTCGGAATCATGAGATTCTGCGATAATGGCTGAGGCTCGTGCTCTACATCGCAGTCCGGTAAATTCATAATTATTATTGTTCCCTTGAAAACATACACAAAAATGTAAAGATTTGCAAAAATTGATTATCTAACGATATTCAAAAGAGAGCATTTTCTGACATAACAATGTACATGTTGTTGAAATTGAACATGTGGAAAATCGTATACTCAGACTGTTCTGTTTCGGAGGCATTTCATGTCAACTTTCGACGTTTGAAATCTCATGGTCTCGGATTTAGCCGAGGATGGCTCCAATCATTAACCAGGTAATCATAAAATAACGTACACTTTTATTTTTATTTTTAATCAACCGTTCAGCCAACATTTAATTTCTAAGTTTTTACCTTCAGACTCAATTTTGGGGTTTTGGTGATGAGTGACGTCAAAAATTCTATGGACAATTAATGTCTATTCTTGAATCAATAATGAAAAAAATCAATTAATTGTTATAGAATGACATTTGAAAATCTTTACTGCCTTGAAACCTCAATTTTGACCCCAAAAACTTCATTGGTAAAAAAAAACACCATTTACCAGGATCTTCTCGTTGACTGTGATCATATGGATTCACATCTGGTGCTGGTTGAGTATGCAGCACTTGAATATTAGGATTATAAGGATCTCGCTGCTTCCGACGAACAACAAGAAACGGATGTTCTTGATCACTCTTTCGAGACATGTACATGGAAAAACCATCTTCATCGGAAGAATCAACCAAGACTGGAAGAATGTTGATTTTTTATTGAATAAAGTCATAGACGAAGTGAATAACACTATAAAAAGTAATGTGCCGGTGCGATAAAATAGATTCATTCTGACGGCCAGCGAGAATTCACGTACCAACGCCGGAATTCGTGCAGCAAAATGGATGTTTTTTTTCGGTAATAAACCCACAGAAACGTGTTAGCATACTCAGTTTTAAACTGTTCAGCTTATAAACTGCTGCGCAGTTAAAAATGCGTTGTCAACTTACTGTGATACGGAATACTTTTGGTTATAATGCCCCCACAATTCCATGTTAACGTTCCTTCCATTTCGCATCCGCTACCGAATCCAATTTCAAAAGAATAACGACATGGGCAAAGGTTGACCACTGTTGCTTCCACCAGGGCCATCTCATATGTTTAATAACTTTCAAACGCACTTTTACCGTAAAATTTTGTAGTGCATAGGGCACAAAGGAGATCACGTTTGAACCGGCATCTGTAACCAGTGCTACAAGTGTCACTAATACAGCGAAATGCGGCAGAACCCGAATATTGTCCGAAAGTGACCGAAGGGTATCGATGTGGGGTCTCCGATCACTCTGCACTCGCTTTTTCTCTATCTAAACAATGTTTCTCCGTCGCACTCTCGTGAACTGAACCGAGCCTGTGTTTTCCTGTTCTAGCCGACATCGCTGTACAATCAGTTTATTTTGATTCTGACTTGAGATATTTTCTTCGCTATGGTTACTTCATCGTTGACTTAATTTTGTTGTGAGAAATAACCTCAGTTGAATCAGGTAAATTGCAAGGCAATGACGAGTATATTAAGCAATGGAGCAATTACACATGAGTACTTTCATTGATTAAAATTTGTTGTCCAACCATAGGGACGCTGTATCACCACAGGATAACAGTTAAATACAGCAACGGGAAATTTCATATCTCAGCCACGGCGTGATTCTTCGAGTGCTGGTCTCCGGGGTATTAATGATTGTGGATTCATAAACATTACTTGCAGTGCAGCTTCAATAAGGTGATCTTCGATGGTTGTGCGAGGTATTATTTGTAAACAAAGGTGACTGGATATATTGAAAAAGGAAGAGTTAGATTAGATCGCAACAACGCAAATATACAATTATAGTCGAGGAAAGGAATAAGACGAACACAAGTAAAATATTTTATAAAATATTTTTTGGGATGGATGCTTCGTCAACTCAATAACCTAGCATTTTCAAGGTCACTAAAAGAATGCTAAAAATCGGTACTTTTGTACTCATTAAATATCTCGAAAAATTCAGTACAGAGTACTAACAACGAGTATAAAAGTTTTTTGATTTTGTTTGTAGACCTTCAAATGAATAGTTGGCTGTATTGACTAAGAATTCGCTAGAAATGTAATTAAAATGAGGAATAATTCGGGCGCAAATTGAGTAGCCTTGTTCACAGTAGAAGATTAGAGCGAAATTTAAGCGATTGAATATTTAAAGAATAATTTAATAGAGGAATCGTCTTCGATGTGCAATAAGTCATACGCTGACCGTCACCATAGAAAAAATTGATGGTAATGTTTTGTGAGCACCGACGTCGGTGGCCGAAGCAGCTAGGTGCGAGCCTAGTGTGCGAAAGGTTGTGTTCTGTGGTTTCCCATGCTACTCCTATGTTCTATAGGAGTGCGAATGCGGTGCAGTGTAGAATCCACAGCCGCATGCACAGGGTTGGATACGGCTGATTAGCCAATCAGAGGGCAGAAAGGGCCGGAATATAAAAAAAAAAAAAACATGTTTTGTGAAGATTCAGACATTGTTAAAAAGGGACAGCTCTCAATGTATTTCTTTTTGATCGAATCGCCCATTTGGGACATATAATTCCCATGGTTTTTCTTTGTTATGTTTGAATCACTAGAATTATATTACACCAAATATAGTATTTGTAAATCTTGAATTTTCCATTATTAATTAGATTTCACAAATTGAAGTAACTTTTTTACTCCATGATTTTCTACTGTTGAAAAAAGTTTAAATTTCACGGAAAGTCAACTTGTGATTATCAGGAGAGTCATATGACATTAAATTGATATAAAAGAATTATTAGTTTCCTGATCTCACTCAAAATTCATGGGAATAGTACATTTTTCTACGCCAGAAAGGGGATAATATCTCAATTTAGTTGAATTTAGAATCAGAAAATGAATATTCAGGGCCAACTCAACCTGATTATTACTTCAATTCGAAATCTCGTTTTAAATACAAAGACGTAATAAAATGCAAACAATTTGTTATCTGAATAAAATAATTATATCGCAATCGGTTGAGTGCTCTTGCCCATGGCCCAGGGTGACTGTCCACGGTCCCGTTCTTTATAAGGACCTCAAACGGTTCGTCATTTATTTAGACTACGTTGAGATCGACGTTGCCAACGTATCAATCGCTGAGAGGATGTTTACGCTAAAGTACGCCTGCACCTCTCCGAACAAAGCCATCTCAGTCCCGAGTTATGATTATGTGGCCCCAGTATTTAAAGTTTGAAAAATCTCTCCACACTAAGTAACTTAAAACTTCGTAACACGAATATAATTCCAATGTGACAATAATTTCCACAACTTTTACCAGAAAAAAAATTCCCACTAAAATATCGAAGTTCGTGATAGCGCAGGGTATATCCAATCCTCAATTGATTAAATTAATTACTAAACAATTTTGATCAAGTTTTTCGTCATCAATATAATTCGCTTTATCATAGTTCAAAAAATCATTGCAGAAAAAACCCATCAGAAATATGTACCCTATCAAAATTGTTTGGGATTTGTTATAAATCCACTACTTTCAAATGTTGTACGGTCATTTTGAAAATATTGAATCCTATTTTATTTAGTTTATTCAATCACTCAATCGTAAAGAAAATCACATCGAATTTCAAGAAGTTGACAGTCAGTGATTAACCTGAATCGCTTAAGGGGTATCGCCTGGAGTTATGGGCGGACGTTTATTATTGTAACGTCCGACGTTTTTTCAGTTTTAATCATTATTTTCAAGGAAAATTTTACCTTTTTCATTCATTTTTATTTTTGATAATTTATAGCCGACAAATATTCTCTCGGGTTTGAATATTTGTCGTTGCTATCATAAAAGTGCAGCTGCACAAATTATTTGCGAAGGGCACAATCTTAAGCCCAAAAATCAATAGAGAAAATTTTCGAGTTTAACAGCAGTAATAAACGGTCAAAATAGTTGTCCTTTGTAATTAAGTTTACGACATACGGCGCCCGCATGTCGCTGACCAGGATTAACGCGCCTGGCCCACTCTTTAGAATTCTTATAAATTTTCCATTTAGAGAAATTCATTTTTCATTTGAATATTTTCAGTATTGAATATTCTTTTTAAGAAAGAAAACAAAAGTAATTCAATTCATTTAGTTCCTTAAAATTCTGTAATTGATTGAATTGAGAATTCTTTTTCTTTTATTTAAATCGATTTTTATTATTTTGAATGTCAATCATTCAATATTCTCAATCCATTCAATTACTTTTTCATCAATTTTCTTTTTAATAATTGACTTTACAATATTCCAAATTCAGGGAATTTTGGGCCTTTAAGAGAATAATAATAATTATTATTATAATCGTCTTGCATAAGTTGAGTATTTTAAAACCATTAAAATTTAGGGAATTATTAATTAAGATATATTAATAATTAGAAATTAAAGAAACCATTGGTTAAGAAATTTTAATGAATAATAATAATAAATAATTATTGAGAATGAATTCTGTTAACAATTGTTGAATTGTTGTATGTTTAAATTAGACATTGTGGAGGGAGAAATGGGACTCCTGAAACAAGTTTGATTGTGTGGTTGGGGGTGGAAAAGTCCGCCCACACCCCAACAAAATTTGCGAACTCAATGTGGAAGGGATGGAGTAGCCCTGAAACATTGGGACTGAGTAATCTGGGGGGGAAATTTTGGCCCAAGGTTACGCACTATTGGCCCCGAGTTTTTCCTCCGGAAGAGTGTGAGGTCACACCCCTAGTGCGGTCAACAAAACCACTTGCATTTCGGGCAATTCCTCAGTTGTGATTTTGTCCTTCAACAATTCCCAAAGCGGAATTTTATATCGACCCTTTGGGCGATTTTCTATAAGAATCCTTTGAATCTTTAAAAACAGAATTTTTCTGTTTAAGTTTGAGTTTATAGTTTTACTTTATTAATTTTCAATTATTATTCAGAGACCGAAGTGGTCGAGTTTTTCTTTAATTCAAATATATTTTGTGTGTGTGTAAACGTGTGGCGGCACTGATTTAAAATTTGCAGAATTGTAAGTTTTCGAATAATTACTCATGTATGTAAATTTGAATTTTTACTGTTTTTAAAACATAGATTCGCAAGAATCAGTTTAGTAAGAATTCAAGTTTCTTTTTTTTTTTTTTTTTAAATCTCCGTCTCTTCCCATAGGAAATCCTTCCCTGTAAACTTTTGTTATCCAAGATTAAAAAAAAAACCTTTCCAAAGGATTTAGTTTCTCAATTAAAAATCCTAGAGAATTATAAAATCAGTTATGTCAAAATTTAATTGATAAATTGAGTTAAATTCTTCTTGAGTCTTTATTTTTGACATAACAAAATTGGGGGCTCGTCCGTGCCAAAAACCCTCCTCAATCTTAACATTGAGGAAATTCAGAAATTTTTAAAATATTCTTTTATTTTCAATTTCTAGCCTCAACATTTTTGTCTTAACAAATTTGAGGCTCGTTAAAAAAGAAAATATATAGATATTTTTAATCATTGTATTGAAGGCTATTCGCTTATGCGATTCTTCAATAAATCAATTTTCGTATGTGGAAAATTTTCACTTTTTGAATTTTTAATGTTGATATGACAATTCATTCTTGATATAATTTTTCAAGAATAAACATCAAATAAGAGTTCAATTTTTCTTTAAAAAAAAAATAGATGAAAATTATGATTAATTCCAATTTTTATTATTGACTTTGACAAAAGTCATGGAATTTTAAAAGGGTATGGAAATTATTGGAAGAGACCTGGTTAACTGGGATAAGTTAAATTTTCGCGTTTTAACGAAATTGTTCTTAAACATTAACAAAATGTGTACAAATGTCGAGAAAATCTTCCGAGAATCCTTCGACTTCACAGAGTGAAGACAATCGACGCGTTTTACGGAGTCATCATAGTGAATTACTGTCGGGTTACAAAAAACCCAAGCGAAAAACCAATAAAAGTAAAATCGAAGATTCGGGTTTAGGCGATTCACGTGCGATTGATAACGGTAGCGATAGCTCGAGTAGACGTTCTAATAGTGCATCCGAAAATGAATTTATAAGCGAATTGGAGAATAGTTCCGTTTCTGATGCGAATCATACTTTAGTCGAGATTATTGATGAATCGGTAAATTTACCGCGAAGAATTTCGGGAATAAATAATGATGATTTAGAAGCATTTATTAATCATCAGATTGAACTTTTTGATAAAGATTTCGGTGTAATTAATCCGGTGAACATGGCGAATTTGAGTAATAATCAATTGATCTCATTAAAAGATGCCATTGCTTGCATACCCGTCTTTGAGGGTAAACAAAATGAGTTATACTATTTTATCGTTAATTGTGAAGAAGCCAAAGAAATGCTTCCCGCAGCCGCTAAAGAAAACATCACTAAACTAATTCAGCGTAAATGTCTGAGTCAGTCGGTAAAAGACTCATTGAACGGAAAGAAGTTCACTAAATTAGTCGAATTAATTAAAGATTTGAAAGCCATTTACACTCCCACAAAAACTAAATGGCAACTGCAGGGGGAGTTAAGATCGATTTTTCAACATAATGATGAATCGGTTATTTCTTTTGCAAATCGGTTGAGGAAGAAAGAAAGAGAGATAGTTGAACTTTTCAAAGTAAACAATCCCAATCACACTGCAGATGATCTGAAAAATTATAAAGATTCTGTAGATGGGGAAATTAAAAAATGTTTTCTTCAAGGGCTGAAGGAAGAAATTGATCAGCGTATGCCTGAATGTGCAACTATGCCCGAGGCATACGATAAGGCTATCGTGGTTGAGCGAAAATTAGTTGCGAAAAAGGAAATCCGCGGTAATAAACAGAAAGAGGAGGATCATAAAAAATCGGAAAAATCAAACTACTCTAAATCTGTTAATTTCGTTAAAAACAATAATACGAATAGCAAATCAAATCACGGTAGATTTCAAAATCGCGGGAATCAAAATACAAATAATCACAATAATTCCAAATCGGTTAACCGAAATAATCAAAACAATAACGATTCTCGCGTACACAGCGTGCTTACGTGTCAAATCTGCAATAAAAAAGGGCATTCAGCCAAAACTTGTTTCGTTCGGTTAAATGACTCTAAAGGAAAAACTGATGAGGTTTGCCAGATTTGTAATAAACAAGGGCATTCTGCTAAAACTTGTTATTTATTAATGAAGAAAGCGCCAAATAATGGGCCGAAGTGTCAATTATGCGATAATGTTGGTCACACTGCTGATAAATGTTACAGTAGGTCGAAAGCCGCTAACCAATCAAATGCGTCTAGTTTGTGACGAAATTCCAGGCGAATTCGTCACCTGCGGAACTCCAGGGTATTTATGTATAGAAAGAGAGAGAGAGAGAGAGAGAGAGAGAGAGAGAGAGAGAGAGTAAGATTTTATAAACCGTTACCTTTTTGTCGTGATAAAAATCTATACGGAGAATTAGAGCTACCTGCTACCTTAACTCTACTTCAGAGCTACCTTAAGTTCGGAAAACTACCTAAATTGGTTACTTATCGCGTGAATCGATTCCCTAAATTTTGAGAATAATATTCATTAAATAACTTCATTAAATAAACCAGATATTTTGCAGATATTTCTTTTTTTCGAGTCATTTTTGTTGAGTTAAAGTTTTGTAATTTTGAGATTTTCCTACGTAAATTCGGTTAAGGATCAGGATATCACGTGGGATATTTGGCCAAGATAATGTGCTACCCAGTGTTTTCTGTAACCCTTTTGGTTTGTCGATAGAGTGAGTACATAGGTCGAGTTGAAATGCTTGCGCTCCCTTGAGCGAGAGTGTTAGGGCTTTCAGTTGGAAGGCCGTGGAGACGATCGCCCAGTCGTCGAAACGGATCGCCATTGGGCTTTTAGTTTAGTTAAGTCTGCGTTTGAGTTTTCGTTGGTAAAGTCCTAATTCCTCTCCGGAGAGTGCCCTCTGTAGATAAGCTACCTTATTCCGATCGTAGATGGAGTGAAGATCCGCTCAGCCATCTCAGTTTCACGTTGAGTTCAAGTAATTTCAGTTTTGTTCAGTTAAAATAATCAGAATCAATTCTAGGAAAATTTAAATTTAAATCTTTAAATATTTCGCGCACAATTACCCCGGGAATCGATAGTTCGCGTCTCCGGCACTCGAGTCAGCACCGTACGGGGCTAGTACAAGTTCTAGTTGCTAGGGGCTAATACAAGTTCTATTACAAGTTCTAGTTGCGAAACTTGCCGTTACTGCAAATTACAAGGCCATTCGCTAAAAAATTGTTTAAGATTAGCGCGTAAAAATTCGGGAAACCAAACTCCATCTGTTCCGAGGGACGCGGGGAGAGATGCGAGGATTCAGCGTCCCATGAATGTAGTTCGCGAATCGGAGTCGAGCGACGAATCCCAGTAATTTTAATCGATTTGAAAAACAATGATGATATTCCATTTATTAAAATCGGTTTCGGGTTTAATAATGAAGAAATCAAATTAATGTTGGATTCTGGTGCATCGCCGAATTTATTAAAAAGTAAATATGTAGATCCAAAAATTGTAATCGATAGAACCGATATCATTGAACTCCATGGAATATCAACATTGCCGGTATTAACGTTAGGAAGCATGCAAATGGATGTAATGGGTAAAGTAGCTCCATTTCATGTCGTTGCTGATGAAATGCCTATTCTGTTCGCGGGTTTATTAGGTTCAAATTTTTTCAAAACGGCGGGCGCGAAAATTGACTATGAAAATCGATTTTTGAAAATTAACGGTAGAGAATATCCGTTTGAAAATGATCGACTGATGATATTATGTACATAGAAGCGCGTAGTGAATCAGCTTTCTTCATTAACGTAAAAAATACTGATGTAAAGGAGGGTTATGTACCTCGATTAACATTAGGTAAAGGTGTTTATGCTGGCGATTGTTTAGTCCGTAATGATCAGGGTCGTGCGTATATGCGTGTCTATAATACTACGTACGACGACATTAAGGTTAAAGTGCCGACTTTAACCCTTCGCGAATATGAAAATATATATGAACCCTGTGATCAAGGATCTTGTATAAAAAATAATAATTTAAAAGAATCAAAAGTTGTAAATAAAATTGTAGCCCATATGAAAGAAGTAGAGACTGAAGATGGATGCAATCAAATTAGCAATTTGTTACGATTGGATCATTTAGGTGATAAAGAGCAAAATCATGTAAAAAAATTAATTAAAAAGTATTCTCATCGGTTTCAAATGCCAGGTGAACCATTAAAATCAACTCAAGTGTATAAACACAGAATTCCTACAAATTCCGATATTCCTGTTTCTTCAAAACAGTATCGCATGCCTCATTCAACGAAGTTGGAGGTTGATAAACAAATTGATGAACTTTTTCAATCAGGAATAATCAAACAATCAGAATCCCCTTATAACAGCCCCGTATGGGTTGTCCCCAAGAAGCCAGATTCGAAAGGCAATAAAAGATGGCGTGTCGTGATAGATTTCCGTCAATTAAATGAAAAAACGGTAACTGATGCCTATCCCCTCCCGAATATTACTGATATACTTGATCAATTAGGGGGATCTATGTATTTTTCAGTGTCTGATCTAGCGTCTGGGTATCATCAAATTGCGATGGATCCTAAGGACAGTCACAAAACTGCGTTTTCAACACCAAAAGGTCAATGGGAATTCAACCGAATGCCTTTCGGGTTGAAAAATGCCCCAGCAACATTCCAACGTTTGATGGACAGTTTGTTGTCTGGTTTACAAGGTACATCAATGTTTGTGTACCTTGATGACATTATTGTTTTTGCGGAAAATTTGACAGATCATGAAAACAAAATCAAAGCGTTGATGAAACGTTTAGAAAGAGCGAATTTACAACTACAACCAGACAAATGCGAATTTTTGCGACCGGAAGTAGGTTATCTAGGGCATATAATTAGTCGTGAGGGCTTGAAACCAGACCCTTCTAAATTAGAAGCCGTGAGAAATTTTCCAATTCCTAAGAAACAGAAGAATATTCGTTCATTTCTTGGATTAACCGGGTATTACAGACGGTTTATAAAATTTTTTTCTAAAATTGCGAAACCTTTGACTAAATTGTTAGAGAATGACGTAGAATTTGTTTGGTCTGATGATGCTAAAAGTGCTTTTGAAACACTTAAGGAAGCGTTATGCACGGCTCCAATATTACAATACCCTGATTTTACACAACCTTTCGTAATTACGACTGATGCCTCTGGTTTTGCCATTGGTGCAGTCCTTTCTCAGGGAGAGATCGGGAAAGATAAGCCTATCACGTTCTACTCTCGGGTTTTAAGGGGAGCAGAATTAGGTTATGATACATATGAAAAAGAAGCCTTGGCTATTCTCGAGGGAGTGCGAAATTTTAGACCTTATGTATATGGACATAAATTTACCGTTGTCACCGTCCATAAACCTTTAGTTTGGTTCAAGACCGCGAAAGAAGCTAATACGCGAGTCCTTAAATGGCAGTTGAAGTTAGCTGAGTACGAGTACACAGTTCAATATAAACCGGGGAAAATTAACTTGAATGCAGACGCGCTGTCGAGAAACCCAATTGAACAGGTTCACGTAACTACTCGTGCTCAAACGAAGAGGTCTGAACAATCTCTTGATCCGGAATTACAAGAGATTCTGGATATTTTGAATGAATCTGACAATGAAGATTCTGCAAGAAAAATTAATAATAATTCTTTTTCGCCTGGAGTAACTCCAGATAATTCTTTTTCGGCTGGGACAGTCCTAGATAATTCTTTTTCGGCTGGGACAGTCCCAGATAATTCTTTTTCGGCTGGAATAATTCCAGATAATTTCAAGGCTGGTAAACAACCAGATTCAAATAAAAAGAAAAGAGGCAGGCCACCCAAACGTGTTTTAAATTCTAACGGTGGATTCAAAGATAATGCAGGGATTGTTGATAGTAGAACATGTGAAGTGCCATCAAATATGGACGATAATGTCGCTGGAGATCCCGCATCATCTAAATTAAATGACTCAGCTAGTGATAGCAATGATGAGTCTAACTCAGATTCTGAACAATCTGATTCTGATTTTGAAGATCAAAGAAATAGTAAATCAATCATTACTTCTTCTAATGAGTTGATCATTTATCGAAAAGATAATTTGTTGTATTTCTTATCAGATAAGAGGGAACCTCTTGATAAGGGTGCAAAGGAATTTAAAAAATTGAATAAAATGCCTTCTATTAAACTTTAGGTGGCCTACTTTAGGTGGGATTTTCAAACAGAAAGTTGGAAAATATTTCCATTTTGCCTCAATAATCAAAGGATCAAGTGGGGAATCTAACCTCATAACTAAAAATTACATCAGAACCAGTCTGATTAACTTGAAAGAAATCTTAATTAATGAAAAAAGTCAAACGATTTCTATTGCTTATTCCGATTTTGTTGGTAATTTTGCATGGAAAGAAATCCTAATTTTACTTGAAGAAATTTTCAAATCGGAAAAGATTAAAATTGTTGTCTGTCTTGGGACAATGCAGCACGTTCCTGTCGAAAAACGTGATGCAATTTTTCATGAAATGCACAATTCTCCAATCGGTGGTCACAAAGGTGTTTCGAAAACCTACAATAGAATCAAAAATAAATATTATTGGGAGAATTTGAAAGCTGATATCCAACGCAGGATTCAGCAATGCGCGGATTGTCAGTAAAAAAAAAAGTCCGCATCAAAACAAAACAGCCGATGTTGATAACAGATACACCGGGTACTGTTTTCGATAAAGTAGCCATGGACATCGTTGGTCCATTACCGAAAACTGCGAATGAAAATGAGTATATTCTCACTATTCAAGACCAACTTTCTAAATTTTCGTTGGCTATTCCATTAGGGAATCAAAGAGCGGAAACCGTTGCCGATGCATTTATCAAGCGATTTATTAGTATTTTCGGGTCGCCAACAGTAGTATTCACTGACCAGGGACGAAATTCGATCAGTTCAATGATGGCACGAATAAACAAGCGATTCAGAATTAAGAAATTACAAATGACCGCGTTTCATCCACAATTAAATGGATCGTTAGAACGTTCACACCACGTTTTGGGTGAATATTTGAAGCAATATGCTAGCCAAGATCAAGAATGGGATCAATGGATTGAACTAGCAATGCTTTCTTATAATACGTGCGTTCATGAGGGCACGAAATACACTCCTTATGAGTTAGTCTTTGGTAAAACGGCTAGACTTCCATCCGAAGAACCTTTATACGAGTTGGATAGTTACCTATGATAATTATATTGAAAATTTAGTACAACGTCTAATTGAAATTAGAATATTAGCTTACGATAATCTAGTAGATTCGAAGCTTAAATCCAAACATTATTACGACCGAAACATCAACCCCGTAGATTTTCAAGTGGGTGATAATGTCTTTTTGCTAAGTGGTCCTAAACCAGGGAAACTAGGAAATCAATATGATGATCCTTTTAAAGTATTAGAAATTTTTCCTGATGGAAATGTCAAAATTTCATGCAAAGGTAAACACAAAATTGTGCATTCAAATCGATTAAAAATCAGTAGAGTTTCGGAATTGAAAAATCACAACAAAAAGAAAATTATTAAAAGAAAGAAAAAAGATTCATCTGACTCTGATTCAGATTTCATACCATAATGGGTATTTTTCTTTGTCATATTCATTATTTTTATTATGAATTTCCATTATTTTCCTTCTATTTTGTGGAAAATCAGTAATTATGCCAATATTTTTTTTCTTCTCTTTTCGTTTTATTTTGTTCAATAAAAACGAGTTAATTAACGTTTATCTTTTTCCTTCTGTTTTATTGCAGAATTAAAATGATTTTATTAAAAGCCGTAATACTGTTAGTAATGTGGGATTACGTGTTGGCAATAGTTGGTTATGATTGCGGTGGTAACTCGTTAAATGTTACTACCATCTCGTCTCTTGATATCGATGACTGCGATATCGAGGAAGAAGATGTTACTTCCTCTAAGACGTATGTTTATTTATTACAATTAGATCAATTTACTCATACGAAAGTAATTCAATGTAAAATTGAGATCAGTCGAACTGTCTATCATTGTGGCATGCACTCCCATGTTTCAATTGTAGACAATGCTCATGCAGAGTACATTCAGTACATTTCGAGGGACGCGTGCATGGTTGCCCATAACCATGGCACGGTTCAGATAGGGAAAACTTTAGTTACCGGTCTTATGCCTAATACAACCATTACTAGAAGTATTACCTTAGCGGGTACAGTCAACAATGATGGTAGTTGTGATGGGGTCCAGTATTCAGACCCTTTCGATTCATATAAAATGGCGGTTATATTGGGTGTTGTCCGAATTTCTTTAAGTTCAAAAATGGCTAGAGTGTGGGTAGATGATAATAAAATTCATCTCCCCTCAGGACACTCTTACAGATTAAGGGACGATAGTTGTATCGATCCAGTAGGAGGATATTCGTTCTGGGAGCCTTTACCATCAACACCTTGGTGTGATCGTAGTTATTTTTCTATTCTTCATAAAGGTAATGCTTTCAAATTAATGTGAAAAGATGACACACTTTACACAGTGACTTTAAAAGAAATTAGTTTCACTTTTTCTAAACAAGGTATTGATAGTGTATGTGGTTTAACTCTCATAAGAACCGAACATCCTAAAATATTTATTATCGAAACCGATAATATCGAAGTTTTTTCACATAATATTGCGGTTTCTTTAGATACCGACAACATGGATCTACTCATGTATGTTAACGCAAAGTTTGTTTATGTTGAGCGTTTTGTTAGGTCTCAAATGCGCAGCTTGTACAAAGATGTGCTACGCCACCAATGTAATCTGGAACAAGAACGGTTAAAAAATAGTTTATCAATTGCGTCAACGATGCCAGACGAATTTGCTTTTCGGTTTATGAAAGGTCCAGGTTACATGGCGGTTTCAGCTGGCGAGGTTTTTTCATATTATTGAATGTATACCCGTTGAAATAATGTTAAGAAAAACGAATGAGTGTTATAATCGTTTACCAATATCGCGAGGGAATGAAAGCGTATTTTTAACTCCGCGCACTCACATTATTGTAAGCCAAGCAACACAGATCCCGGGTAACGCACCATTACTACAGTATTATCGTATTGCGGATGGTTGGTACAAATTAGGGCCACAACCAATCGAAACTTTACCACCAGCCCAGGTGAAACCGAACGTGAAGATGACACGGAAGTACCAAAGTCCTGATCATCTAGCCACTAGCGGGATCTACAGCGAAGAAGATCTTGAGAAGATGCGAGAACGAATTATGTTTCCGATGGAGAACACTGCAGTTCTCAACCGAATTGCGCAAAAAGTCTCAGGGAATGGGACCGGTTTTGCGCCACCGTCGATATTTAATATTTTCGATGAAAACGCTCTCGAAAAATTAGCGGAGAGCACGTGAGTAGTATGGGAACTACTTTGGCGCCCCCCACCTAAAGTCGATATAGCCCCACCACCACACCTGTTAGAGTAGCACGGCTCCGACGTGTGTGAGGGTGGGGCACAGCGTGGCTGCGGGTGCGTCACCCGGGCGCGTATCCCAACCCCGCGCGGTTTCGGGAGAACCGCTGGTCCCTCGGCCAGGAAATTAAAATTTGGGGTCCAAAATTTTACCCCCACCACCGCTTATAACTATAGGACCCCACCACCACACCGATCGGAATAGCGTGGCTCCGACGTGTGTGCGCGGTGAGGGTACAGCGTATACTGCGGGCGCGTACCCCAACATCGAGCGGTTTTGGGGAAACCGCTGGTCCCTCGGCCGCGATACTAAAATTTGGGGGTTAAAAATATTGGCCCTCTCCATCACTAATATTTAAGGGACCCACCATCACACCGATCGGAACAACGCGGCTCTGACGTGTGTGAGCGGTGGGGTAAAACGTGTACTGCGGACGCGTATCCCAATCGCACTCTTGGACGCACTCTCCTCACAGGGCTCCGAAAAATCCGACAATCGTCATTGATCCTTATGCATTAAATCTAACTGTCACTAAACCACTAGCACTGTGGATCCATAGGCACTGGAGAGAAACGTCAATACTACCACTCCCTGTTCAATAGTTCTTCTATGTCCCTGTCCTCATCGGACTCCCCGAACAACAATACCTGGGCCAACTCCTCGTCCTCGGCGTCCCAATCGTCGCGCTCGCGACGCTCCTCTTCCAACCAGCTAGCCAGGCGATCCTGGGTGTAATCGGCTGGCTCAATAACCATGGGGAATAGTCCATCCCTCTGCCACCATCCCAGCTGGGGTGGTCCACTGACACCCCGGTGCCGAGTATCATTCTCCAGATGCTCAGCTGGGAGAATGAGAGGTTATACTACCCGGAGAGTCCATCGGCGGTCCGGGAATCGGAGGTCCAGCCCATCATACCCGTCCCGCAAATCGTACGGGTCCGGGTCTGCCTCGATGGCGATGGGGTCCTTGTTGAACCCCCTGATCAGGGTGGACCAATCATGGTCATCAGTGGTCGAGCATGATGACGACGTGTCCGAGGAGGGTGTGGCGGGGCGCGATGGATTTGGGATATACCCGCTGGTGGATGGTGTCGGCTCGTCCTGGGGGGTGGCGGTGCTAGTGGGGGATACAAAGTTTTTCCCCGTCACACGCATGATTACGCGCACAATACGTCACAAAAAAAATACCCACTCTATCACACACACACACACAATAATAAAACTATTTGATCACTGAAACAACACTTCTCGATAATTAAGATCTTGTCACGGCCGCGCTTCACTGAGGACTGAAAAAAATGATTATATGGTTTGGGGAGACAGGCGTTGAGTTGGTTACTCACCCTGGAATAATGTGCTGGCCATGCAGTTTTGCACGTACACTCTGCGACATCTTCTCCACCGTAACCCACACTAGCTCTCGAAGGTCAGACTAGCCGTCTCCACATGTGCTTACCTTGCAAATCTGACATCTGCAGAGACGAGTTGATACCATTCTCTTTCTTATAAGAATATTCTCATCATTTAAAATTACTAGATTTAATTTTAACAACTTTATTTCTCATCAAGTCGATGATTAATAATCATTTAAAAATGTGATCAAAATGAACACAATCAAAATGAACACAAATTGATATGTTTTGTAATCAAAATGAACACAAATTGATATCATCAAATGGAAAAGATTTTTCCATCTTACGAAACGACGGACAATCGTCTTCTTCCTCGGTAAGGTCTATAACTTCTTTTGCTGTGTGTTTCCAGATGAAATCTACTTTGCAAGAACCCCGTACAAATATACGGTCTACACGATGCACTATACTACGTCAATGATTTTGCATCAGATCTTTGAATTTAACGTTTCCAACGCTCCAGTCAATTCCGTGATGGTGTGTAGTTACCCNATTTAACGTTTCCAACGCTCCAGTCAATTCTGTGATGGTGTGTGGTTACCCACTTATACTCCTTCATGTTTTTATAGGGAATTTTCAACGGTTCACATGATTTGAGAAGCCAGTGCCAAGACAAATCACCNGCGACAATGACTTGGATAAAAATTGTCGTAGCTGCGGGAAGCGCGAGTATGTGTTTCAGAATAAGGACACGGCAGTTGGCGGGTTAGTGGATATTGCATTTGCCAAGTATCGTTCCACCGACAAAGTAATAGGTATTGCGCACAACGCGCGTAGCTTCGATGCACAATTTGTTTTACGTTATCTCGTCAACATCAAAAGAACACGACTCCTGAGCGTTATTTTAAACGGTACAAAAATAATGCAAATGCGTGTTGGTAACATAATTTTTCTGGATAGCTTGAATTACTTTCACATGCCGTTGTCAGCATTACCCAAATCATTCGGTTTTGATAATGATATAGCCAAAGGGTATTTTCCGCACTTCTTCAATGTGCCTGAAAATATTGATTACGTAGGACCGTTACCAGACTTGAGTTATTTTTCTCCCGACACCATGTTCAAGAAAGACCACGACAAATTGTTGGAATGGTACAACGAACAATTAAACGAGAATTACGTTTTCAATTTCAAACACGAGCTAGAATTTTACTGCCGAATGGATGGTACCATTCTGAGAGAGGCATGTATCATTTTTCGTGAAACGCTGCTAAAAAAGACAGGTATTTGTCCGTTCACCCAATGTAGTACGATTGCGTCGATCTGTTCTAACGTTTATAGAACTAATTTTATGCAGTCTAATACAATCGGAATTTTACCGTTGGGTGGTACCTACAGATAAACAACTACACAGTTAAAGAAAGCTATATCGTGGTTATTGTTGCAGCAAAGACATTCCGACGAACACCGTATTATCCATTCCCTACAAAAACATGAAGGAGTATAAGTGGGTAACTACACACCATCACGGAATTGACTGGAGCGTTGGAAACGTTAATTTCAAAGATCCGATATAAAATCATTGACGTAGTATAGTGCATCGTGTAGACCGTATATTTGATTCCAGATTTCATCTAGAAACACACAGGAAAAGAAGTTATAGACCTTACCGAGGAAGAAGATGATTGTACGTCGTTCCGTAAGATGGAAAAATCTTCAGTTGTATGTGATTACTATGCGACATTGAGCGGACAGAACACCAAACACCACGTATATTGCGCTCTAGCCCAAGCTCACCAGCTTCGTGATTGGATAAACAAAATTCTTCTGTGGAGATGTGGTTGTAATTATAAAGAATAAAGAATTTTTATATGTGAATCCTATCTACAGTGTTGTCATTCTTTTTGTTCGTTATAGTGGCTACTGTGTATAAAAACGTGATGTCCATGGTTCTTCACCATCAGTCTCGATCATGGATACGCGTTGAAAATACCCATGGACGTCTATAATAAGTGGCCCCACGGGGTGCGGGAAAACAGTTTTTGTCAAAACATTTTTGCAATACCTATC
>NW_021680554.1:69362-69778 GCF_001412515.2 Diachasma alloeum
CGTTGTGCGCAATACAAATTACTTTGTCGGTGGAACAATACTTGGCAAATGCAATATCCACTAACCCGCCAACTGCCGTGTCTTTATTCTGAAACACATACTCGCGCTTCCCGCAGCTACGACAATTTTTATCTAAGTCATTGTCGCGACAACACTGTGTACATACTTTTTGTATTACGCCAAAACTAGGGATGTGCAATTTTGTATCAGCATCACCACGGACAATGACATTCTGTTGCGTCTCAAAATCGTAAAATATGAAAATCGTTCGTTGCTGCATATGCGCCTTCAGTGGTGGCATATAGCAATGGTGATTTATTTCACGGTTACACCCACACGCTCGGCAGAATAGTATACAGCACTCATGTTTTTTGTTTTGTTTCCCTAGTCGAATCACTCTAAAACATAGTTGACAT
>NW_021680554.1:74528-81487 GCF_001412515.2 Diachasma alloeum
TCAGTGGACCACCCCAGCTGGGATGGTGGCAGAGGGATGGACTATTCCCCATGGTTATTGAGCCAGCCGATTACACCCAGGATCGCCTGGCTAGCTGGTTGGAAGAGGAGCGTCGCGAGCGCGACGATTGGGACGCCGAGGACGAGGAGTTGGCCCAGGTATTGTTGTTCGGGGAGTCCGATGAGGACAGGGACATAGAAGAACTATTGAACAGGGAGTGGTAGTATTGACGTTTCTCTCCAGTGCCTATGGATCCACAGTGCTAGTGGTTTAGTGACAGTTAGATTTAATGCATAAGGTGATCAATGACGATTGTCGGATTTTTCGGAGCCCTGTGAGGAGAGTGCGTCCGAGAGTGTGATTGGGATACGCGTCCGCAGTACACGTTTTACCCCACCGCTCACACACGTCAGAGCCGCGTTGTTCCGATCGGTGTGATGGTGGGTCCCTAAAATATTAGTGATGGAGAGGGCCAATATTTTTAACCCCCAAATTTTAGTATCGCGGCCGAGGGACCAGCGGTTCCCCCAAAACCGCTCGGGGTTGCGGTACGCGCCCGCAGTATACGCTGTACCCTCACCGCGCACACACGTCGGAGCCGCGCTATTCCGATCGGTGTGGTGGTGGGGTCCTATAGTTATAAGCGGTGGTGGGGGTAAAATTTTGGACCCCCAAATTTTAATTTCGTGGCCGAGGGACCAGCGGTTCTCCCGAAACCGCGCGGGGTTGGGATACGCGCCCGGGTGACGCACCCCAGCCACGCTGTACCCCGCCCTCACACACGTCGGAGCCGTGCTACTCTGACAGGTGCGGTGGTGGGGCCATATCGACTTTAGGTGGGGGGCGCCAAAGTAGTTCCCATACTACTCACGTGGGATAAGACGTGGGGCCGATTTGTGAGTTTGGGTTCTGTTAGCGCCGGATTTATCGGATTATTTATGATAATTCGAGCATTGAAATTGCTCGTGGATACGATTATCCACGGGTATACTCTTCATATGGTCTACGGATGGTCTATCCATCTACTTGGAGCAATTTGGGACTCCGTGACCAATCTGCTCTTACATTTGGCGAGGCGTGGACCAGAGCACACGCCAGTTGAAAACCAAGATGTGGAAATCGGATCAGTTCCATCTGCGCCAACAGAAGTTAGGAATACAGTCTATCCACATCTAGAAAATAATAGTAATCTGTTGGGGGATCAACCTCCAACAAGAGACAATTTTGTTTAATTGTTTCATCAAGTGTATTATTATTGCTCGTTCTTCTATCTGCAGGAGCAATAATTTAAAAAAAATGAATCCAATAACCCAAGCCGACCGGTTAAGGATGGAGGAGATTAGACTGCGCCTTCAGAAGCAGAAATTGAGTAAATTGGCTAGGCCAGTGAGGGAAGTCAATAGACAGGAAGAAGAAGCCAGGGCAGCCGTAGTAGTAGCCGTAACAGCAGCCACAATAGCCGAAGCAAGAGTAGCAGCGAAGAACACTTTCGAGGAGCAATTAACGGCCCTCCCGAATCGGACTTATTCGGGGAGGACAACAGCCTCAAATCGACCAATGTGTTGGTCTCCAATAATTGATGAATTATTGGATGTCGCCAACCCTAGATGACATTCCAGTATCCAGCAGTTCCAGCTGGCCACATGCATCAAGGCATGTGGAAAAGAAGAAATTTGGATAGACGACTTCTACCGAGTCTATTGTAAAGTACATGTACCAGCCGGAGCGACGAAGGTGGGAAGTTTACATCTTATTTGTAAACATTCTATCGATGTTGGGTGTCCAGGGTGTAGAAAACAGCTTGTGATCCTGAGGAGTGCAGCTGGGTGCAAGGACTGTGCCCGTGCATACCATAACAGCCACCACGTCTACTTTGGTTCTAGAGGACTTCACGTTGACGTCTACAATAACAATGCGAAATAGAATTTAAGTTAATTTTTTAAAATTATTTTTTTGTGTATTCTCTGTCAACTCGGTTAGTATTTAGGATTTTGAATTTTGTCCTTTTATTACGTTGTTCTCGTTCATTTCATGTCACTCGTACTTCCGTTTAACTGCGGGGGTGTGACGTCCGACGTTTTTTCAGTTTTAATCATTATTTTCAAGGAAAATTTTACCTTTTTCATTCATTTTTATTTTTGATAATTTATACCCGACAAATATTCTCTCGGGTTTGAATATTTGTCGTTGCTATCATAAAAGTGCAGCTGCACAAATTATTTGCGAAGGTCACAATCTTAAGCCCAGAAATCAATAGAGAAAATTTTCGAGTTTAACAGCAGTAATAAACGGTCAAAATAGTTGTCCTTTGTAATTAAGTTTACGACATGCGGCGCCCGCATGTCGCTGACCAGGATTAGCGCGCCTGGCCCACTCTTTAGAATTCTTATAGATTTTCCATTTAGAGAAATTCATTTTTCAATTGAATATTTTCAGGATTGAATATTCTTTTTAAGAAAGAAAACAAAATTAATTCAATTCTTTTAGTTCCTTAAAATTCTGTAATTGATTGAATTGAGAATTCTGTTTCTTTTATTTAAATCGATTTTTATTATTTTGAATGTCAATCATTCAATATTCTCAATCCATTCAATTACTTTTTCATCAATGTTCTTTTTAATAATTGACTTTCCAAAATTCCAAATTCAGGGAATTTTGGGCCTTTAAGATAATAATAATAATTATTATTATAATCGACTTGCATAGGTTGAGTATTTTAAAACAATTAAAATTTAGGGAATTATTAATTAAGATATATTAATAATTAGAAATTAAAGAAATCATTGGTTAAGAAATTTCAATGAATAATAATAATAAATAATTATTGAGAATGAATTCTGTTAACAATTGTTGAATTGTTGTATGTTTAAATTAGACATTGTGGAGGGAGAAATGGGACTCCTGAAACAAGTTTGATTGTGTGGTTGGGGGTGGAACAGTCCGCCCACACCCCAACAAAATTTGCGAACTCAATGTGGAAGGGATGGAGTAGCCCTGGAACATTGGGACTGAGAAATCTGGGGCGGCAAATTCTGGCCCAAGGTTACGCACTATTGGCCCCGAGTTTTTCCTCCGGAAGAGTGTGAGGTCACACCCCTAGTGCGGTCAACAAAACCACTTGCATTTCGGGCAATTCCTCAGTTGTGATTTTGTCCTTCAATAATTCCCAAAGCGGAATTTTATATCGACCCTTAGGGCGATTTTCTATAAGAATCCTTTGATTCTTTAAAAACAGAATTTTTCTGTTTAAGTTTTAGGTTATAGTTTTACTTTATTAATTTTCAATTATTATTCAGAAACCGAAGTGGTCGAGTTTTTCTTTAATTCAAATATATTTTGTGTGTGTAAACGTGTGGCGGCACTGATTCAAAATTTGCAGCATTGTAAGTTTTTGAATAATTACTCATGTATGTAAATTTGAATTTTTACTGATTTTAAAATATAGATTCGCAAGAATCAGTTTAGTAAGAATTCAAGTTTCTTTTTTTTTTTTTTTTAAAATCTCCGTCTCTTCCCATAGGAAATCCTTCCCTGTAAACTTTTGTTTTTCAAGAGTAAAAAAAAAACCTTTCTAAAGGATTTAGTTTCTCAATTAAAAATCCTAGAGAATTATAAAATCAGTTATGTCAAAATCTAATTGATAAATTGAGTTAAATTCTTCTCGAGTCTTTATTTTTGAGATAACATTATTCTTTCCCGTTCATTATCGGGACCTCCGGATCAAGTTCGAAATTTGTTTAGACTACGTTGAGCGCCACATCACCAAATAATCAATTGTTAATAACAAAGTCAGTGTGTGTATATCATGCTGTCTTTGTCATTCTTCATAATTATTCCTAAAGAAAATTACTTAATTTATATTAAATTCATTAGTGAGTTTATAGGAAACTCCTCAATTCATATCACAGAAGGGTTGAGCATCTGGCTGCAGTGTGCAGCACGGATAGCGACTTTACAGTCCGTATCCTCTGTCCGGTCGAATATTCAATCTATGGATCAACAATGTTCTCCCTCAATTTATTCTCCTCAGTAACAGATGCATGTAGTTTTGCGTAAACAATTATCGGGAAATACCTAGTAATGTTCAAACATTATCACTACCAGAGCTGATAATGCCATTGGTGTAATGATTGATTACAATACCTGAACTCAGTGGGTCTTAGCCCTAAAATCAAAGCAAGTACACCATGCACACTGTATGTCACTGCCGGTGGCTGCAGAGCGCAGCCATCCGCTCAGCACTCCTGTCCATTTCATTTTTCGTGCCTCGTATTCAATTTTTTCACTCGAATGCTTATGTATCAAAAAAGGAAGTAGCTCCACGAGAACAGATCCCGTGGTTGAAATAATGACACCCCACAAAATTGAAAAATTTGATGAGACAATTTCGTAAAGTTATTCAACGACTTCAAAAACGTTTGTCAAATAAATTCCTTTATTGGAGATCTCCATGCGTATAACACGTATGAAAAAATCCTATAGGATTTCCTCTAAGATGTGCTGTAGGATTTCCTATATTTCCTAGAAAATTAAGGCACAAAATTGAGACGTGAAACCAATGGGTCACAAGGATCAGGATTAGGATCATAAATCTGATAGGAAATTCCATACGAATTCCTATAGGAAAGCCTAGACAAAATGTTATCAGAAAATCCTATTGGGAATGCTCGAATTCTCCATAGGATTTCCTACAGAATTTCTTATGAGATTTATGATCCTAATTCTGATCCTTATGACCCGTTGGTTTCGAGTCTCAATTTTGTGCCTTAATTGTCTATGAAACACCTTATAGTGAATCTTATAGGAAATCCTATAGCATATCCTATAGGAAATCCTGCAGCACATCTTAGAGGAAATTCTATAGGATTTTTTCATGTGTTATACACATGGAGATCTCCAATAAAGGAATTGTTTATTTGATAAACGTTTTTGAAGTTGTTGAATAACGTTACGAAATTGTCTCATCAAATTTTTCTATTATTTGGGGTGTCATTATTTCAACCACGTGATCTGTTCTAGTGGAGCTACTTTCTTTTTTAATAGATAAGCATTCGAGTGAAAAAATGCAATACGAGGCACGAAAAATGAAATGGACAGGAGTGCTGAGCGGATGGCTGCGCTCTGCAGCCACCGGCAGTGACATACAGTATGCACCTATGGAGAATTCGAACATTTTCAATAGGATTTTTCTGATAGTATTTTGTCTAGCATTTCCTATAGGAATTCGGATAGAATTTCCTATAGAATTTCTTATCAGATTTATGATCCTAATCGTGACTCTCGTGACCCATTGGTTTCGAGTTTCAATTTGGTACCTTAATTTTCCATGGAAAACCTTACAGTGAATCCTATAAGAAATCCTATAGCATATCCTATATGAAATCCTACAGCATATCCTATAGGGAATCCTACAGCATATCCTATAGGAAATCCTATATGATTCTTTCATACGTGTTATACACATGGAGATCTCTAATAAAGGAATTGTTTATTTGATAAACGTTTTTGAAGACGTTGAATAACCTTACGAAATTTTATCACCAAATTTTTCAATTTTGTGGGTTGTCATTATTTCAACCACGGGATCTGTTTCAGTGGAGCTACTTCCTTTTTTAATGCATAAGCATTCGAATGAAAAAAAGGAATACGGGGCGCGAAAAATGAAATGGACAGGAGTGCTGAGCGGATGGCTGCACGCTGCAGCCACCGGCAGTGACATACAGTATGCATGGTGTACTTGCTTTGGTTTTAGGGTTAAGAGTCACTGAGTTCAGGTATGGTAATCAATCATTACGCCAATGGCATTATCAGCTACAGTAGTCATAATGTTTGAACATTACCAGGTATTTCCCGATAATTGTTTACGCAAAACTACATGCATCAGTTGCTGAGGAGAATAAATTGAGGGAAAACATTGTTGATCCATAGATTGATGATTCGACCGGATACAGGATACGGACTGTAAGGTCGCTATCCATGCTGCACACTGCATGCAGATGCTGAACCCTCCTGTCCCTTCCATTTGCTGCTGCACGATATGAATTGAGGAGTTTCCTATAAACTCACTAATGAAGGAAATACAGGAAATCCTTTAGGATTATTTTTATACGTGAAGTGTGACGACAATTTGATCTCCCATTACTACGAATGCTTATTAGAATTTCTCAAATAAAAAAAATGTAATGTTTAACATTAATGAGTTCTCCAAACATTTTTATTTCATCTGGCAAGTCGTTTTTTTCATTGACGGGCAATGAACAATGAGTTTCTTCAATTTATTGTATGATTTTTTTTTTTGAAATATTTGCAGATGGAACTCTCGAATGGATTTTCTGTGCAGATTGATGAGCAGGGGGTACTCACTGCATTTCCAGCTGAAATCCAGAACAAAAAATTTCAAATTTTCGTGGAAGAACTAGAAAAACACCCCACAATTCAATTCGTTGGTGCCTTCAAAATTCGGTGCCCTGATAACTGCAAGCCTCGGCGCTCAGATTACGACGACCTGAGGGTGTTGTCACATAACATGGGCTATTCACGCCGGCAGGTGGTGTCATTAACCGAAAAGGCCTTTATTACATTAGGAATACCGATTGAACTCAAGACCAAACGGAAATTACTACGTGGTCCGAGTAAGAGCCGTAAAAGAGTTCTAGTGGACAACAAGCCGGAATTGAGTGACTTTGACGGCACTGGTGAAACACCAGTTCCTTTTGGTGAATTTTTCAGTGTGGTGTGACGAAATTCCAGGCGAATTCGTCACCTGCGGAACTCCAGGGTATTTATGTATAGAAAGAGAGAGAGAGAGAGAGAGAGAGAGAGAGAGAGAGAGAGAGAGAGTAAGATTTTATAAACCGTTACCTTTTTGTCGTGATAAAAATCTATACGGAGAATTAGAGCTACCTGCTACCTTAACTCTACTTCAGAGCTACCTTAAGTTCGGAAAACTACTTAAATTG
>NW_021680554.1:81634-83438 GCF_001412515.2 Diachasma alloeum
CTTATTCCGGTCGTAGGTGGAGTGAAGATCCGCTCAGCCATCTCAGTTTCACGTTGAGTTCAAGTAATTACTTAGTAGGGTTTAGTAGGGGTGGGAAAAAGGGGTGAAAATTGATAGGTACGAATCGACTCAGAATTCGATTCTGAACCGATTGGAGTATACCTGTAACCACTTTTTTTTTAATCGCGTCCGCCATCTTGGAAAGGGGTTAGTAGGGGTGAAAATAAGGCTGAAAATTGATAGGTACAGATCGACTCAGAATTCGATTCTGAACCGATTGGTGTATACCTGTAAATACTTTTTTTTTATCGCGCCCGCCATCTTGGAAAGGGGTTAGTAGGGGTGAAAATAAGGCTGAAAATTGATAGGTACAGATCGACTCAGAATTCGATTCTGAACCGATTGGAGTATACCTGTAACCACTTTTTTTTTATCGCGTCCGCCATCTTGGAAAGGGGTTAGTAGGGGTGAAAATAAGGCTGAAAATTGATAGGTACAGATCGACTCAGAATTCGATTTCGAATCTATCCATATATACCTGTGGAGACTTTTTTTTGCGTCCGACATTTCGAAAGGGGTGGGAAAAATGGTTTCGATTTTGAAGGGTACAGGGGTGCAATCATGGCCATGTTATAATTTAAAAAAAAAAAAAGCAGCAACAGTCCTCCATCAAGTGTCCTGGCAGGCGGCTGACCTGCGACTGCTGCCAAGAGGCCGACTCAACCGTCTATGTCATCACTGGCGCCATCTCGCGCAATTCCCCCACTCTAACTTCTATGGCCGTACAATGCACACTTATTAATACATTAAATTAATTAAAAAATCAATCTAAATGGTGGAAATTGAAACCAATTATCCACCTGTCACTTTTTAGATCATTCTCAGGTGATATTCTAATTGTTTAACCCCTTTTTTTCCCAAAAAAACACATCCACAATCATCAACGCAACATCAACGCAACATCAACGCTATTCCGTGGATCCTAAATCGCCAGGGCAATTCAATTAATAATTTGATAATGAGCGAGAAAAAATGAATAAAAATAAAAGGCGTATCAAAAATTTCAATAATGTTAATTTGCCTTTTAAAATATATATTTTCACATGCGAAAAATTATTCTAAACAAATATCTATTTATGACCATTCGAATTTAAAGTATAGGTCTCTATTTTTTTTATAATTAATAGTAGGTGAAAAATATACACTAAAACATCAAGATATACATACTCATTTTTGCTAGAGTGGTCACTTTGGTAACTGCATATACAAATATATAGGGTTACCAAAAAGAGCTTGGTTTATGCAACTTTATGTATGTACAAGTTTTTCCCGAAGTGGCTAGTTCGGTAGCGTTGTGTATTTGTATATATAGTTACCGAAGAAACCACATCATATATTTATCTTACACTACATAAGGTGGTCGTTATAATAACTGCATAGTATATGAGCTGGTCTGTTTTGTAACTCTGTACATTTGTATATTCAGTTACGAAAGTGACCATGCTATAAAAAGTCTTTATATATACAAAATTTTTACGCGATGTGGTCATATTGATAACTGTCTATAGAAATATACAGCGTTACCAAAGTGACCATGTCATGTAATGGCACTGTTATCAAATTGACCACTTCTTATTAAATTGTTTATAACTTTATAAAAAAAAGCAATATTTACATATAGTTGGGCATGCATGCTGTTTAATTGTTGACGGACCTATTCCCATTATAAAAAACAGGTGTTGCCAAAGTGACCAGCTCAGTTATATATATATATATATATATATATATATATATATATATATAT
>NW_021680554.1:83731-105402 GCF_001412515.2 Diachasma alloeum
ACATATATATATATATATATATTGTAAATATCATTGAAGGCAATCTCTTTAATTCATTAATCATAAATTCATTGATTTTTCTATTATATAATTTAAAAATTTATTAAAAATAAATTGAACGTTAAAAAAAAAATTCACCTGCCCTCTGGAGTATGATTTGAGAATGAAATGAGCGGTCTTTGGTAGCATTCGAACGCTCCAGTCGGAGTGTAGAGATTGGCAAAGTTTTTTCACTCTTTTGGAAATTACCGTAATTAAAATTAAAATTTTGAAAAAAATGCACAACGCCCACCTAGCACTTTTCTGTAGAAAGAACGCTCGTTTTCGTTTTTTTTCAGAAGCACTACCAGTTTTCCCGGTATCTATTGGTAAAGTATTTGGAAAATATGTTTTAACCTTTGAAAAATCAAGTCAAAGCACAATTGAATCGATCCATTTTTCGCGAAGTTATACAACTTTTAAGTGATTTTTTATTTGTTTTAAAGCTAAATTCAGCGTCATAATAAATGGCATACTAGACAGAGAGAGCGAGAGAGCAAAAGAGAAACCGGTTTCATTTGTTTGTTGAAGACTAATCAAATGAAATCGAAAAAAATGCCAAAAACTTCAAGACTTTATCCGTCTGAGACAATGTTCTAGACCTGGTTTAACAACAGCATTTTGAGAAAAATTAACAAAAATGGCATTCCATTTAAAAATACAATAGAATTTCCTATAATAAATGCGCTTGAATTTCCTCATACACGATAATATATATTTAATAATTTTGTCATTATGCAAATGTGTGAACTAACCTCCTTGTCCCACAACTCGATTTACTGTGAAATCGATAGCCATTATGAATTACCGTCGACGCGTGCCTCCTTGCGAGCCTCTCCATTTTAAAATCTACTCCTCCTTTGTTAATCTTGACAGATCGCAACTAGACCACAATTAGATTCAAATGAATACACCACGAACAACAACAAAGAGGATAAACTAATCCTCTATTTGACCATAAGTAGCATTTTTCGCTTTCTCTATATTACCGGTCGCCGACTGAACGAATGGAACAGTCGATAAAACAGAGAGTGATCGTGATTCGGCTAAATTAAAATTATGCAATATTCATACCACATCGAATTCAAATGACGAGGAGATGTAATACAGATTCTGAGAATTATTTGTAGGTCAATAAATTTTTTAAATATGCGGTATTGTGTTAAAATCATGCAAAATCGATATATTTATGGGTATTATTTTTTGCGTCTTTATTATTCCTACAATTTCACGGATTTTACTAGCTCCTGCTTAAGAAGAAGACTAATACAAGAGTTGTTTAGAACATGGTATCCTCATCACAGATATTTCCAGACTAAGTATGGACAATAATTTGCACAATAAAATGAATATCAAGGTACACCAATGCCACGAATTTATGGGGGAATCATTATGCACTATTATTTGATTCATCTGAGTGTATGAAGCCCCGTTATCTTCGATCAGCACAATTTTTTAAATGATATCAATGAGTTCCTGCCCAGGAATTTTTCAACTTTGGATACAATAAAAGATATATTGGTTTGTTGTGAGTTGTCATACGGGTGAAGTAAATAAAAACAATTTCGCGATTTTAGTCACAGCCTAAATGTCTATAAATGCAATTTACATATTAAAAGATTTGAGATGATATTAACTTGTACCTATATTCTGCAACACACTTTCATCAGAAAATATAATTGTTAGTCATACTTTCATTTCAACTCATAAATATGTATCACGCTAATAGTACTAATGAGTACATCTTTTTCATGAGAGGAAGAGATTGGATGTGAATGGAACATTAGGAATCATATTGATTCAGTCAATCATTTTTAGATATATTGTTAATATTTCAGAAAACGAATTTCAATGTCTCACTCATTTGAAAAAGATAATTGAACTTAAATAAGGGAGTCAGCGTGTAATTTAATTACTTGTTAATCTTAATAGTAATGATAGAAATGGGAAATTTAAATCCTAGGGATTTTTTTTTTCGGAAGTTTATATCATTCTGACGGTTGAAACCTGGGGGCCGTGGCCTCAACCCAGGTGAGGCAATTGCGTGCCCAATCCTCTTAGAAAAAAAAGCATGGACTCGGAACTGTCATGGCGGAAGGCATGCAGGAAAGTGTCATGGCGGAAAGGAGAAAATTTAGTTGTGCGGAAAAACGTTGAAAGGGCGTATGTACATGAGAAAGGACATCAGCGTTGTTACTATACTCTAATTGGTTGAAATCAGAAAGGAGAAAATAATTTTGAAAAAATCGAGAAATCTGCCTCTACATCTCTCAACAATTTTAGAAAATTTTTGTATGTACACGGGAATTCATATACATTTTCTATTAAAAAATGAATCATATATGGGAATCATATATATTATGTACTCAAAAGTGGGGGGAGTGGAGAGTTCTTATGAAATGGAGGATTTTATTGAAATTCAAGGGGATTTTGTAGGGGAAATTTAGTTGTGGGAAAAAATGTTGAGATGGCATATGGACATGGGAGTCATATACATTATGTACTCAAAAATGAGGAGAGGGGTATTTCTTATAAATTCAGGATTTTATTGAATGTGAAGAGGATTTTGTAGGAGAAACTTTGGTTGTTGAGAAAAATGTTGAAAGGGCGTATATACATGAGAATCATACATCATGTACTCAAAAATGGGGGAGGGGGAGTTCTTATGAAATGGAGGATGTTATTGAAATTCAAGAGGATTTTGTAAGAGAATATTTAGTTGTGGGGAAAAATGTTGAAAGAGCGTATGTACATGAGAAAGGGCATCAGCATTGTAAATACACTCTAATTGGTTGAAATCAGAAAGGAGAAAATAATTTTGAAAAATCGAGAAATCTGCCTACATCTCTCAACAATTTTAGAAAATTTTTGTATTACGTCAGAAAAAAATGATAAGATTTCAGAACATTATAAAAAATTTAAAAAAATTTTAGATTTATATATCAATGTTTCTAATTGAGAGAATCTTCCAGTGAAATTGTGAAGATCATGAATAAAGAGAAGATATTTTAAATTAGCGAAGAGGCGTTAGAATTGATGGCTACATAAATTTCTCAGGAGAATAATTGAATGCTTTCAATTGGATGCAAAAAATGCAAAATTCAGGGTTATATGAAATTATATGAGATTTTACGTACAACTGAAATCGTAAGTCTATCAAATCGTATTCCAAGAGCACAGAACTTCAGAAGTAGGCAATGACTCATTGAAGTATTGAAATTGAATAGTTGATCAACTGAGATGCATTGGTTTCCCAAATCTTAATTCTCAGTACGATGATAATGCTGATGAGTTAAAAAAAGGGAAAAGGAAAACAAAAGGGCATCAACGTCACGATCGCGGCGGCGCTAGATATACAAAATCAATCCTGCTAATAATGAGAGTATGCTCATTCTTTGAAAATCATTGGTCGAACATTCGGATCCGCCAGTACGTATTCGACTTCGAATGACTTTCCACTTTCGTGTCACGATTTGTCTTCGATGAGTGCGATCGTTCTCGTTTTATAAATTGAAGAAAAATCTTTATTTATTAACGGACAACTGGAGCTGCAACAGAAATTCTATAAAATGACTTGTAATTCAACTCGTAAAGGAATGGAGGGGAGCCGGATGCGGTACGTTTCAAGCCATTTCGAGAAACATTCATGCTAGAGGATGAAAAATCTGCGTGTAGATCATGCTTTCTGAACAAAAAGACATGGGTTTTTTTATTTTTCCGAACATGCAGTCCTGAGCGGGCGAACCAATGGAAGTTCAAAAAATATCAACAAATTGCTTTGGGATTATAAAATATTGTCGAAGATGAGGGATTATTTTTCGCAACTAAAAACATCTATTTAGCCAATGATAGAAGAAATATTTTAAAATGTCGGGACAACTTGAGAATACTGTATGCTAGTTATTAGACAGTTTATTTCCATTTATATTATAATGGCATATTTCCTTGAAATTGTCATCGTTGTAACAAAATATGGCAAATTTACTGAAATGTTCTCGAAAATTTGAGAAATTTTTCGGATGGTCAGCAAGATGAGAACTATTTCATACATTCCCTAGGGAAAATTCAGAAATTTTACGAGACTTCTAGAAAATACGAATGTTGTATAGGAAAAGGCCGGTAAGCCCCAACCCCGCAAGATGGCGGAATTCCATTGTAGATCTACTAGATTGTGCTTCAATTTGTTAGATCCTCAACTAGAACGCAGGACGACAAATAACCTTGCACCTCCCTCTACACTACGGATATCACATCTGCATGAAGGGGCGGGGTTAGAGTGTGGCACGACTGGGAACCATCTTCATTATAAATAAACCAAATAGGAATCTTTGTTGTGCGGTTGAGAGGATGCCTATGGAATTTTTTTTGTTGAAGAAAACCCCATCAAACAGTATGACAACAATTTATGGACAAATTACCGATGTCCTGATCAATTTTCGGTGGCACTTCCAAAAATTATATCCTGGGACTTACAGGAACCAATCTCCGCAATCGAACTCGGTTGTTTTCAAACAAATTTGTACAGATGGGATTTTAATCTCCTTTGTATCTATTCCCAAAGAAGGCAAAAATTTTCAGAGGGGGGGAGGATTCATTAGGGTACCTCTGAATATTGTTATGCGTGGAATATTCGGGTAGGTTCCAAATCCAGCACAGCAAAATTTTTTCTGTTAAAAAATCTCGAAAAATGAAGTCTTAATTAATCCCCATCGCCTCGGGCCCCTTCGCTCAATCTTTTCGAATCTTTTCGAAGAGGTCACGGGGGGACTTCTAAACATTTTTTTAGAATGAAAATAATGATAAATAGCCGCCCCGGCCACGCTTCTTCTTTATGCTAAAAAATCAATGAAAAAGCGATTTTCTCCACTACCACCCTGTAATCGAAGCTCCAATGGATGCAACTTTTTGGAAGGGGTTGAGGGGATAATTATCAATATGTTTTTGCAATAAAAATGTTGCTAAATACCAACCCCCGCACTGGAACAATTTTTTTTTCAAAAAAAAATCAATAAAAAGGGGGATTTTTTCCCCCATCACCCTGTTACCCTACCACCAATAGGACAAATCTTTTCGAGGCGGTCAAGAAAGTAGTCCCACACATTTTTTAACAATGACAATGTTGATAAATACCAGCCCCTGCCCTATAACAATGTTATTTTGATAAAAAAATCAATAACAATCGGATTGTCACCCCCTTACCTTGTAACCCTAGCGCCCATAGGTCAACTCTTTTCGAAGGGGTTGAGGAGGTATTTCCACACATTTTTTACAATAAAAATGTTAATAAATGCCAGCCCCTGCCCGGTAATAATTTTTTTTGAGAAAAAAATTGGATTTCCACCCCCACACCCTGTTACCTTGGCCGCAATAGGTCAAATCTTTTCGAAGGGGTATACGGGGTACTTATCAATATTATTTTCCAATAAAAATGTTGCTAAATACCACCCCCTGCCCTGCAATAGAATTTTTGTGGGAAAAAAATATTAAAAAAGTGCATTTTCACCCCCATCTCCCTGTTACCCTACCCCTAATATGTAAAATCTTGTCGTGGGGGTTGAGGGGGTACTTCTGAACAATTTTTTACAATAAAAATGTAACTAAATAGCAAAAAAAAATAAAAAATGGGATTCCCCCCCCCCCATTGCCATTTGTCACCAATAAATTAAATATTTTTTAGGGGGTTGAGAGGGTACTTCTCAATATCTTTGGCAATAAAAATGTTGATAAATACCAACCCTTACACTGGAATAATTTCTTTTTGCAAAAAAAATGAAGAAAAATAGGATTTTCACCCCTACCACCCTGTAATTCTAGCCCCAATGAGTCAAATCTTTGTGAAGTGGTTGAGGGTGTACTCCCACACAATTTTTTATAATAAAAATGTAGCAAAATACCAACCCCTGCCTTGTAACAATTTTATTTTGTTGCAAAAATCAATAAAAATGGGATTTTCAACCCCATCCCCCTCTTACCCCACCCCCAATAGGTAAAATGTTTTCGAGGCGGTTGAGCGGGTTCTTCTCAACAATTGTTGGCAATAAAATTGTTGCTAAATACCACCCCCTGGAGTGAAATAATTTTTATTCTGTAAAAAAATCAATAAAAACGGGATTTTCACCCCGATTCCCCTATTACCCTGCCCTCTAATAGGTAAAGTTTTTTGGAGGGGGTTGAGCGGATATTTTTCAACATTTTTTTGCAATAAAAATGTTGCAAAATACCAACCCCTGTGCTGGAATAATTTTTTATTTTTTAAAACAAAATCGATAAAAAGTGGATTTTTACCCCTACCACCCTCGTAACCTTAGCCCCAATAGGTGAAATCGTTTTTGGAGGGTTGAGGGTGGTCCCTTCCTAGCAAGGGCTGCAATCACCACCCTTTTCATCCCCCTTCTACCCCCAAACGACCACCTGTCATCATTGGGATTAGATGGTCGGTTCACAACGGGAGGGAGTGAGACACTCATAAAAATGACTCTCTCACTCCCACTTATGGACTGTGCCATATGGTAAGCACACCGGGGCCCAATATCTGTTCCGTTGCTACATTTACAAAATGGCTACTGGAATGACCTCAAATCGTTAAACTGGACTAGTACTTTTTTAGCAGGCTCTGTAGAAAAAAATATCCATAGTTAACGATCGAATGCTTCTATAGTGTCTCCAACTATATGATGANGGTTGAGAGGGTACTTCTCAATATCTTTGGCAATAAAAATGTTGATAAATACCAACCCTTACACTGGAATAATTTCTTTTTGCAAAAAAAATGAAGAAAAATAGGATTTTCACCCCTACCACCCTGTAATTCTAGCCCCAATGAGTCAAATCTTTGTGAAGTGGTTGAGGGTGTACTCCCACACAATTTTTTATAATAAAAATGTAGCAAAATACCAACCCCTGCCTTGTAACAATTTTATTTTGTTGCAAAAATCAATAAAAATGGGATTTTCAACCCCATCCCCCTCTTACCCCACCCCCAATAGGTAAAATGTTTTCGAGGCGGTTGAGCGGGTTCTTCTCAACAATTGTTGGCAATAAAATTGTTGCTAAATACCACCCCCTGGAGTGAAATAATTTTTATTCTGTAAAAAAATCAATAAAAACGGGATTTTCACCCCGATTCCCCTATTACCCTGCCCTCTAATAGGTAAAGTTTTTTGGAGGGGGTTGAGCGGATATTTTTCAACATTTTTTTGCAATAAAAATGTTGCAAAATACCAACCCCTGTGCTGGAATAATTTTTTATTTTTTAAAACAAAATCGATAAAAAGTGGATTTTTACCCCTACCACCCTCGTAACCTTAGCCCCAATAGGTGAAATCGTTTTTGGAGGGTTGAGGGTGGTCCCTTCCTAGCAAGGGCTGCAATCACCACCCTTTTCATCCCCCTTCTACCCCCAAACGACCACCTGTCATCATTGGGATTAGATGGTCGGTTCACAACGGGAGGGAGTGAGACACTCATAAAAATGACTCTCTCACTCCCACTTATGGACTGTGCCATATGGTAAGCACACCGGGGCCCAATATCTGTTCCGTTGCTACATTTACAAAATGGCTACTGGAATGACCTCAAATCGTTAAACTGGACTAGTACTTTTTTAGCAGGCTCTGTAGAAAAAAATATCCATAGTTAACGATCGAATGCTTCTATAGTGTCTCCAACTATATGATGACGTTTCTCTAGAAAAGATAGCATTACATACATATACGAAACAAGTGGGATGGTTTCACATAATTAAATTGTTATATTTTTTGATTCATTATTAGTGCGACAGTAACAAAACATGTAAAAAAATGTTTTCACATTCATGCAGTGTAAATCTTTTCCCAATAAATCAGCAATATGCTTCCGAATGGTCATTTTGAACATCATCTAATAGTCCAGTAAAAATAGAGTGAAAAAGTCTGTTTATGGCAAGTTGACGTTCAGTGCTCGGGGAGGTGTCAATCGATAGATAAAAATTCCATTATTAATATTCTCATTCGTATACGTGCGGAGTTTCCCAGCTAATTAACAATTAATTAAAAACAATCGAATAATTGTGCCAAGCCACTTTCTGTTCTTGATTTCTCCAATGTCACTCATTTAATCAAAAAGAAAAAAATACTACTTTGTAGCTAATAAAATTTGCTATCGAATAGAGTTAGGAACTTATATCGAGAGATGTACGGTTAATTTACGATAAATTTTACAAGTTCTTTTGGATAAATTAACGCCAAAGCATCCGCCATTTAAGTCCCCCGAGTCACGTGATTCGCGCCATGCGCAGACTATTCAAACGTCCGCTCCGTGCATTCATCATCAACTCAGTTTTAACAACAGTGTAATTTCATTTTTTTTTTTAATTATTTGGACGCGAAATTCTGAGCACAGGGTCATGAGAATCGAAAAGAATATTTATCAGTTTAAAAATGGAGGGCCATACGTATAAAAATTGCGGTTTCTAAAAATTGGAAATGTCTATTAGCATTTAAAAAATGCCTTGAGGGTCACAATTGAAGATTTCAAGCTTCAAAATTGAGTGTAAAAATTATCGGTGATGACAATATAATGGGAAAATCGAAGGTTCAAGAAATAGACAGAGGGGCTGAGCAGTTGACCTGCTGTTTGGACCTTTACCTGAATAGCAGAGGGCAGAGTAAAAGAAGTCCATATTCGGAGAGATTATAGAGGGTCCTTGTAGGGAAGTGACTCCCACAAAATATGTGTGATTTCTGTTTTTTTCTCATTCAATCGCTAGAAATTTGTCCTAAGTTTCATAATGTTGAAAAAAATTATATATAAAAATCCCTGTTGAAAAAAAAAAAAAACAAAAAAATTCTTTCACTTTTGAGGCCTTTAAAATGCCCTTTTCGCTTAAAAAACTAAGAAAATTACTCTTGTGATTACGTTCCTCGAATTAAAAAAAAAAAAATTCCCTTTCCTTTAAAAAAAAAAGTCTTTTCCAGGGTTAGCGAAAAACTAAAAAAAAGTTTAAAAAAATGACAATTCAATCAAAAAGAATTTCAATTGTAATAATTTATAAATATAAATATAATAGAAGAAATTTCCATTGAAAAGGATTATCCAACGACCCTGGGGTCTGACTCATCTTTCTAAGATATCTCACCTGTAAGTGCTCCTCCCCCTATGCAAAATATTTGATGCTAGTGCTCCTCCCCCTGGGCAAAATATTTGATGTTGGCTACAATAAGGGATTGCTAGATTATTATTCATATTTGTATGAATCATGGATTTCCAGGTATTCAAAAACGGTCGACTGGACTTCTCGTGACTCAATTTACAAATTGTATAGCCCCTGTTTTCTGCCCCACCCCTCTTTCAATATATATATAAACTGTCTCATCCTGAATTTCTAGTCAAATCACTTCAAGAAGTGGAAACGTTAACATCGCTAGATTACAAAATTCAGTGTGTGAAGTGGTCGATTGTGCTCAGTCTCCTTGGATTTTTTTCCTACCTGCCCCCTTCCAATAGTATTTTGGAGAGCAGGTGTTCCACATCTGTCTGGACCCTCGTCGTTTCACTCCCTAACAACGGGACTTTCTGCAGAGGGGAATTTCGGAATAACAGTTCAGTGGGCCAGTGTCGTTTTTAGTTAGTACACCGAACTATTTGGGAACACATAGGACATATTTAATTGTGTGAAAAATGAATAATCCAACGAATTGTTTCATTTGTAATAATCCGCTGGACAACAATACGCGAGTGAGTGCAGTGAAACAAAAAGGCATTATTGGTTTAATTGCCAGAAGTAAACTGAAAGATGATGACAAGTGGAAGTGTTTAGAAGGCTTGGTAGAAACCAAAGTCCATGAGAAGTGTCGAGTGACATATAATTTAACGAATAAAAAAGTGACTGATGAAGGACAATCAGCGGCTCCTCAGCCAGTCCCTGCTGAACCGCCATTCTCTTTCGAAAACGATTGTGTTTTGTGTCACAAACCCTGGAAGCCATTAAATAAGCCGTGCCGGAAGATATGTACCCCAAAAGCCCAGGAATGCATCATAAAATCAATCGCTGCTCGCAACGACGATTGGTCCGAGAAGGTGAGGAGGAAAATCGAAGGAAAGGACCTGCTCACGGAAAAAGCCCGCTACCACATCGAATGCTACGAGAAGTTTAGGTATAAAACTAAGGATAATTTAGACCCAAAGCAGAGATTACCTGGTCTAGATGCGGCATTCGAAGGCTTGTGTCATTACATGGAAGAGAGTGGCGAGTGTCAATTCACTTATAATAGTTTGCTGGAGAAAATGGAGGGCTGGACTACAACCAAAACTACCTTGAAGCAGAGACTCATTGCCAAGTACGGCAGTGAACTTGTGTTTGTGGAGAGGCCACCAAAACCAACAGTAATCTGTTTCCGCAACACAGGCATCAACATTTTGGCTAAATTTTATGATGAGGGAATGGCTAAAGATCCGATAGAGGACAAAAAGCGTCTTGTTTGCGCTGTTGGCGCTATAATACGCGAGGACGTCCGGAGCCAAGTATATGAGACATCATCATACCCACCTCCAGAAGAGCTACTTCAGAATGTCGAAGCAGATATCCCCGAAACTCTGCTTCTACTATTAGATTCTATTTATTTTAAAAATTCAAAAAATCGCGATCCAAAAATAATATTGAAAAGAAATGCCCTCGCTCATGCAATAATAGCCGCTCTTCGTCCAAGATCATTCATTTCATCGATTCTGTTAGCAGTTGGTGTTTATTTCGAAAGAAAGTTTGGTTCCAGAATTCTTGTTGACGTTTTGAATAAACTTGGATTTTGCGAATCATATGCAAATCTCAATTTATATGAAGCTTCAGCTATAATGAGTTATGATAAAAAAATGAGGGATGATGAACTTCTCTTCAACTTCCATTCAACACTCAGTCAACACATCGATAATGTGTCCACTGGGAAGGATGATGATGATGAATTTTTCCCATTTATAGTTTATGATGAAAATCCTGACGATGAAGCTGAAGATGAAAGTGGACCGAGCACAAGCAAAAAACGAAGGATGAATGGTAAATATTTTTCAAAATCATGCTGCTCATGAAAAGTCCATAATTGATTGACTATAGATTAATGAACTATTTTTTTTTTATTTTACAAAACGCCAGGATCCAGAATTATGTGACTGAGGGAAGCCCGCACTTTTGGATCTTCATATATCTATGCTGCCAATACTCTGAATGCTACTAATCCTCCCAGTCATTTTGTTGATCGTGATTGTAATTTTTCAATCAACTACTCACAATATTAATAAATTCAGTTAAGGCCTGTAATAATATTGACTACATAGATTTTTTACGATTAAAAAGTTCTTTTTCTAGACAATAATGATGAACCCTTCTGTTAATAATAATTTAAACAAATAAATCCTCTATTTTTTTTTGAATATTTGTTTTGTTCAAATTTTTTCCACTTGACCTTGATATCACTGTGACGATTGACTCTCATCGCTCATAAATGTAAGACTCAATTTTGAAGCTTGAAATCTTCAATTATGACCCTCAAGGCATTTTTTAAATGGTAATAGACATTTCCAATTTTTAGAAATCGCAATTTTTATACGTATGGCCCTCCATTTGTAAACTGAGAAATATTCTTTTCGATTCTCGTGACCCTGTGCTCAGAATTTCGCGTCCAAATAATTAAAAAAAAAAAGAAATTACACTGTTGTTAAAACTGAGTTGATGATGAATGCACGGAGCGGACGTTTGAATAGTCTACGCATGGCGCGAATCACGTGACTCGGGGGACTTAAATGGCGGACGCTTTGGCGTTAATTTATCCAAAAGAACTTGTAAAATTTATCGTAAATTAACCGTACATCTCTCGATATAAGTTCCTAACTCTATTCGATAGCAAATTTTATTAGCTACAAAGTAGTATTTTTTTCTTTTTGATTAAATGAGTGACATTGGAGAAAACACGAACAGAAAGTGGCTTGGCACAATTATTCGATTGTTTTTAATTAATTATTAATTAACTGGGAAACTCCGCACATATACGAATGAGAATATTAATAATGGAATTTTTATCTATCGATTGACACCTCCCCGAGCACTGAACGTCAACTGACCATTAAAAAACTATTTTGACTGGACTATACACTGACCTTCTAGTCAGGGGTGGTAAACGGATAGACCCGAAAAATCCGTGACTGGTTTATTTAGTCACTCTGAAGAAATTAGCGTCAATTACTCATTGCCTCAATAGATTTAATTTTCTTAATCTGAAACGGTTCTAAAATATTTAATTATTATGATAATTACAAAATTTTAATTTAATCACGAATCGTATCCTTATCAACCTTACGTAGCAAAACTTGAGGCTGCAATCGATTGAAATTGTGAGCCACCTCCTTCAAATTTTCTCGATGATCTACACATAATAACCAAAATTTCCCAGTAAAGTTGAAGAAATGATTATACAATAAGTTAATCAATAAGGAGTTCAACCATGCAAAGCCAACTTAAAATAGAAACTGGCTCATTTTCTTCGTTCCTTCGAGTTCTTTGCGATGATTGAATGGAAATTTTTTTAAAAAATGGAAGAAAAATCTCACATTACTAATCAGTAGATTGTGTTCATATGCCATCCCTATTTTTCTTTTTATTTTTCGTTATCTGTTTCACTGGGCCAAATCCTATTCTAAATGCGACAGCGCGTCGTGAAGTTGTCTCATATCGAAATATCTCGAAACTAGTAGTGCTCTTTCCGCAATCCTCATTCTACAAAAGCAAGCGCGCCAGGTTCGAAATCATTTGAGCGAAAGCGTGCTTTCAGTTGTCTCGTCATCACGAAATCAATCATCTTTACCTCTGACAATTTGAAAGTAGCTTTACTCTTTTGGCTCAAATTATTGGGCCCTTTCATAAGAAAATCCTTCTAAAAATTATACTTTTGCAGCGTCAATTATGAAAATAAATCGTAGAGGTAATACGCATGAGAATTTCGCATTCTTCGATTTTTTCACATGACTTATCATCAAAAATGAAGTATGATTATTGATAAAAAATACTAAACGCTAGATAGCATTTGGGAAAATGCTAATATTTATTATTATTGTTTTTTTCATTTTTTGTGAAAAATTCAGGTTTTAATCATCAGTTTTGATGGAGTTCCATGACATTTGAATATTTTCTTATAAGACCCTGGGTTGAATAAACATTTTCGGACATTCTTTATAATAAAAACAAGAACGGTCATTCAGTGGAGAAAAACGACTACGAATCTCATCGAAATTTTGGGTGATTGTAATTTTGAAAATTCTCAACATTAAAAAGTAATCTCAAAAAAGTAGTGCTACTTTACGACTAGTTCTAGTCCATGTACCATACTAAGGTAACATACTAGGTTATGCTTTCAACGTATTGAAGAATGAAGGATTTTTCAATTACGAAATGATATAATGCAATAAATTAATAATTCAAGAAATAAAGTCAGCTTATGAAAAAAGAAACATTTTGTTCAAAATGTTACTTTGTTTTCGTGATATTTGACACTCATATAAAATGATGACTTTTCATTCGAATGATAAGGGTAAATATCGGCATAAGGTCATTCGTTCATTTACCTCGGACTATGCTTGTTTATGTTGAAAATTCATCTTTCCCTATATTTCTCCTCTACGATCTCTGTACATCTATTGTAAAAGAAAATGTCACCTGCTTGTTATAATATATCTGATTAATCAGAAACAGCATGATTTAATGCGGCACTCGATGACCTTAATAACAAAATATTAGAGAAGAAAAAGTTGTGTCTAAAGTTTGTAGTTTTGGTCATTCCTGCTCCGGAGTTGATAGAATTAGAAAAACACGGATATCATAGAAAAATTGAGTCAGCCCGGTTAGTGTGAAGTATGAGTATAATGGAAAGATGAAAGTTTATGTACCACAATATGAAGAGTATTCGGATCACCAACATTAACGTTAAAAAGTTAGAAAAAAAGTTGAAATCATTAACGTTGAGTACGTTAAATAGTTTCCTGCCATTCACAAAATGATCGCATTTTTACAGGGTCAGTCAGGATCAGGGTCAGGGTTAGCGAACATTTTGCCGAGCATTTCGTTGTCTGCGAGATGACCGGTCTATGTTCAATTAGTCATCGAACTGGCCATATTATATCATTCATACAATTGAATAAGGTTATATTTTCAAGTCAGACGTCTATTATTGTAACACTTACTGTGATGAATAACGAGAGCAGCGAGATGAGAACGACCATTGTGTAGAATACAAAATTTTTGGTTCTTTTTGTTTAATCTAAGACTTTTAGTGAGTCGGACAATATATGTATATGTGTGCGTGTTCGCGCATCGCAATTCTAAAAGCGAGTACATTGTCCATCAGTTGTTTCCAGTTTCCAGACATGATTATTATCATCTGTTCGTAAACTAATGCGATATTGATGGAACTTTCTTTTCAATGTAAAATATCGGTTACGTCGCAATACTCACAAAATGGCAACTGGAATGACGAAGTTAGAGATACTCTAGTAAGAGATTGGCGGATTGGGTGCGGTTTCTGATTGGTTCCGCCATATTTGGTCTAACTAGCGGGAATTTTTGAATTATTCCATACAATGACTAAGAAATTCGCCTTATGTGAATGTTAAATGAGGTAATCCCTGCAAAATAAAGACACTTGAATCGAGTCCTTAGGTTATCAAATATAACAATTCGTCAAACGTAATTATATTCCAGTCGGATGTTCCTGTAAATACATCTAGGTTAAGCCATTAACCAGCATAAAAGAACCCTAATCAAACGGATGAGAATGAAATTTTCAACACATGAATTTCATAATTTCATTAAATTCCGGAGGTGCAATGAATTATTTAACAAATTCCTAAACAAAGGGATACAGAATGTACAATTTTCCTAGTGATCCTCAGAGACGTGTGGAATGTGGCTCCAAAACATGGAAAATGCATTAAAATTCAATTTATTATTTCATAGCTACAATTTTCTCCCAATATCAATGAGAACATTTGTTATTATTCGCGTTAATTTCATAAAAAATCGAATAAGTATAAAAGAACTCGTTCTTCCATTTTATTTCTACTTGTGCAAGCCTTTTGAAGTGTAAACAGAAGTGATCCATTTTTATACCCCCTCATTACCCCCTCAATTGACTAATTATTCAGGACTAGCATTTTTTCCCTCAGAAGTTTGAATTACGTGGTCAAGCCACACTTCCGGTTTCGACCAAATATGGCGGTTTCCCTGAGATCCGCCAATCTCTCACTAGAGTATCTCTAGACGAAGTCAAACTGAATCACTTTTTCTTCATGAGAAAGTAAAAGTCCCTAGTTGACGGTCTGTAACGTCCTGACGTTGTACTATGAAGTTAGGTACGATTGGATCGCGGTATTAGTCCACGAGATTCAAATTATTGTCGAGATCAAATTGAATTATACATATACTAAATTTCATTTCTATCCAAAAATGAGAATTTAAGAAGGGCCTCCAATACCATGAACAGGAACGACGAAAACAACGCCTTGAGTATTGAGAAAACCATTACAAAAATAATGCATGAATGTCAAGCATTCGAGTTTCGTTTCTATAATTTACAGCCCTCCAAATTTTTATCGAATAAACACTTTTCCTAGATTCAAAATCCAGAGAATCATATTTATTCAATAGTCACGGTCCCGAATCGTAAAATCTCTAGTTCTGTTCACACCAACAGTTTTGCGGTTTCACATGCCCAACACGTATGGGATCCTTTGTTCAATGTGTTCGCCTGGCTGAGGGCCCCGAGTTCCTCCAAGAGGAAAACCTGCAACGCCACACGCTCCCCTTTTTTTCCCTCTTCCGCTTCCCCTTTTCTTTTGCGTTTTCACATTTCCCTTCCCTCAGGACCTAGTTTGCGTGCGCAACTTTTAGACTTGTGGAGGTTTTTGGACCCAACCCTTAGAAGTTTAAGTTTAAGATAAGTCAGTTCCTTCACAAGGCTTTTGCTTGCAGCTTCGATTGCCTATCAATGTTTCGCTATGTGATGTTTCCCTAGAGAGTAGATCCTGTATACGATACAGGTGGGGTGAATTATCACATCTGGAAAACTTTGATCGAAAAAGTACTTTTGAGTGCTTTCTTCGAAGAATTCTATTGAATTCCTTTTGAAATTCTATGAGAATTTCATTTTCTTTTTACGCTGATCCTAACGAAGAAAAGTGAATAAACTTGAATTCGTCTATATAAATTATTCTCTAGGAATGTTATGGGTTTGCTAGGAGTGCTATAGAGTTCCTATACAGATACGTTTGACTGTTATTGAACTATGAATAGTATCATGGAATTTTTAGACAACTGAATTGTCGAATTGAATGATGATATTTCTACCTCGAGTGATATGGATATAGAATCATATTATCATTCGCCCAGAAATGTCAGTAGCGATAAATTCAACAGCAAAAAAATGGTAAATCAGTGTATATTGGAAAAACTATTTTTTTTTTCAACTGAGGCAAAAATTTGTTGACGTACATCTTTCATTTAATTTTAGAAGAAAAGAAATCTTTAACGATAAAACTAATTCATCACACAGAATCTATCATAAATTAGCAAGTTTCAGATTTCAAGTAAGTAAGCAGATTGTTGAAAAATCAATCAAGTTGATAGAAAAATTGATGGGAACAATAAAGACTCCAGAATTCATAATTTCGTACATGGTTAATTGGAAAATGTTATGAAAAGGCATAATTACCTGCAAGCCAAGGGTGATTGACGATGGCTCTTCTACGGCGATCACCATAATCAAAAGTGAGTTCCTCTCCAACCGTGATTTCTCTCGTTGCAAATAATATTAAATGTGGGACAGAATGAACATCAATAATTCGAGCTTTCAAATTGCCTTTACGGCAATGATTGATAAGTCTTCCCAATTTGCCAGTCTCTATCGTAGCATCGACACAATATTTGCGTTCATGGTACTTAAAGTAGAACATGTAGTAGCCAATCTCGGAATCTTGAGAATATTCACTTTCACGCTTCTTAGCAGACGTCCAATTAATCAGCTCACCACTATACTCAACTACGAATTCTCCTCGACGGAATGGCCGCGTTGTAATTATTCCTCGTCCTTTACCCTCCAAATATTTTATACATAAACCATCTTCAACTCCATTTTTTATTTTAGTTTGGATATCGTGTTCTTGTTGTTCCATTACATTTTTCTCTTTATGTCGAGAAATCTTTGGATGAAGAGGAAATATTTTCATTCAATTTTGAGTTCACAGCACATTTATTTAATGTCATACATTCACGTATTGGGTTCATCCTTGACAATCCTTTCTAGAAAAAGGAAACTCCAACATGGCCAATGTTTTGAACGGAGAGAGACGGTGTTATTCGGGTTTTCATGAACGCGATTGGCTAAAGTAAAATTCCTGCTGTATCGGCAGTTGGCAATTCGAATAGAAGAAAATGTAGTATTTATTCTATCCAGAAAGATGTGTACATAATATTAAATAGAAATTCAATTGTGAATAAAAAATCATTCACAGCTTTTAATAGAGAAGTAAATGGTAAATAATACGTGGGTTTTCTTTCAAAATTTGTTGTGTTTTTTTTAGGTGCAGGAAGTTAATGTTTATGATTTTTAGATTTCTGAGAGAATATCGCATATTGAAAGAGGTTAAAAGACCGTTAGGAGTTTACAATATGTATTTCCGACAAAATCAGATTGTAAACTCCTATAGACAGAGAAATAAAAAAACGCTTTTCGTTTGAAAAAAAAAATCTAAAAATAGAAGGAAAAACTGGAAAAATAAAAACGACGAAGTTCCCCTTTGATTTTTTTCAGAATGGTTCGTAAAAAAATAACATTGACGGTTAAATTGAAAAATTGGTGATAGAGGTGAGATAACAAGGTGCAATGTCTACTTTCCAAATTTTTCTGCGTTTTTAGGACATTTCGCTTGGTATTATCTTCAAGTTGTCTCTTGGTGGAAGAAACCTTGAGCTATATGTAATCAAAAAATGAAGAAGACTCGTCAAAAATATAAAATGCAGGCTCCAGAATATTTTCTAACTGGTGCGCTGAATTTAGTGTGATCTACTAGATTGAATCAATAATTTCCCAACGAATCCGACACTTTGAAAAAGATGAACAAATGAAAAGGGGAAAAAAATGAAAATGAATAGACGATTCATTTTCCCTTTTTTTCAATCAATTTTTTTCGGATTTTATCAATTTCATCCTTGCACATATGAACAGAATTGACAAAAGTAACTTGCGCTTCCTATTGGATTTCTTTCTTTGTGGAAAATCTTCGAATTGTTCACAGAATTTGCTATAGTCAATCCTATAAATTATTTTCATTTGTTTCGCTGGAAAATTTCCTTCAATCTTTATTAAAACTATCTTAAACTCTATTGGAAAGGGTGGGAGTCGTTTTCGAGTTTTATTCCAATTCCATTTGAAAAATTGATTGTATTCTTGCAGTAATTCTACTAGAAACCGTCAACAGATTCTGAATTTTTTATACAAATTATTCTCTCAGAATTTTTCCTATGAAAATAGTTTGTCATGAATTTCTAGTTTTTTCTTACATTAATTTTACACCAGGTAAAAAATGACAACCCTATCGAACAACAATGACAAACTTAAGAACAATTTACAGTGAGTGCACTACTCTGCGGAGAGGCACTGCTTTTCGGACATCGAGTCAATGTACAAAACTTATTTTGACTTAAAGTTATTAAAAAATATTTCAAAGTTTGTTTTGGTAACAGGACTATTTAACACTATGCAAATTCATCTCAACACATCAACTCAACACATGATCTTTTCATCACAACATTTTTCATCTCATAGTCTATTCAACACATTTTTGGTCCAAAGTATCATGTACGAAAATAAATTCGCGATAGACGGCATACCAAACGGAGAAAAATATGTTAAGTTCTTAAGGTTTTTATAGCGTGGTGAGAGGAAAAAGTAAAAAGTCAAAGAATTGATGATTTTTCAAGAATACATCCTTTGTTTGTTAAAAGATTATGTGCAAAATTTCAAAAGGCCTAGGAGCTTGTGAGCGGTGGAAATAATTTTTTTAGTTGCTATTCATGCATGAGATGAATGGGATATCGACAAATTCAGTATTTTTTCTACATTGCCGACTGGTCGATAATACAGGGAAAATGCAAAAGTTATCGATGTCCCATTTACCTTCATGCATGAATACCAACTTTAAGAATCATTTCCAGTGTTCACAAGCGCCTAGGCCATCTGAAATTTTGCACATAGTTTTTCAATATATTAAGGATGAACCGGCGAGGTAAGAGGATTACAAAAAATGCAGCCGATTCTATGAAAACTTCTTCATACATCATTGAATTTATTTAAACACTGCTTGCGAAATTTCCCAAACCCCAAGAGCAGGACAACAACGAAAATGAATTTTAAAGTTACAATATTTACATGGGGTTAAAGGGAGCATCGATAACTCTTACATTTTCCCCGTATTATCGATTAGTCGGCAATGTGAAAAAAATACTGAAAATATCGATGCTCCCTTTAACCCCATGTAAATATTGTAACTTTAAAATTCATTTTTGTTGTGGTCCTGCTCTTGGGGTCTGAAATTTTGCAAGCAGTGTTTAAATAAATTCAATGATATATGAAGAAGTTTTCATAGAATCGGCTGCATTTTTTGTAATCCTCTCACCTCGCCGGTTCATCCTTAAAGAAGTCATTTTTAAAAAATCATAAAATTCTTGACTTTCTATTTTTTTATTTTTTGACGACGCCATAAATACCTTCAATGTCCGAAAAATAGTACAGAATCTTAGGTATCTGAAAACTAGTGTACCCACGGTATATTGAAATCACGTTAAAATTTTTCAATGGAATCTCTGCAAAAAACCAGAAGAATCTTGTGATAGAATTTCACTAGAAACTTGTCTATACAGTACCAATAGAAATTCAACGGAATTTCTTTGACATATTGGAAGTTTTATTATCAAATTTTTTCAGACGTATCGTTTGGAAGAAAATGCAATTTTTCAAGTATTCAATTATCATTCACGCAGTGACATAAGAACAAAATTCTGAAGCCACATTATTGTTACAGGGATTCCCATTTCTTGTTTTCTTTCAACAAAATCTAGATAGGATATTTTTCTCTATATGAAGGATGATGCTTCAGAAATATGTAAAGTTTTTCGACCCAGATGCCATCTATGGAGATTCTTGACATATATTCCTTTGCAACTCATATTGTATAATTAGTCTGGGGTGGGATCTTCAGGGCACTCCAATGTACCTTCAAGTTTTGACTGAAGAGGGCTACTCATGACCAAATATGACATATTGTTTCTCTCATTGCGTCTAGTTACCCCAACGGCCGTAAACGCCAATGGCCTTCACAACTGACCACATTTATTTATTGAATAATAAATAAATATCCTTCGTTGACAGGTAATACTTCACGTGTGAATTGAACAACCACTAATTCAGCACTGTGTAACCTCAATCGCACGCAAGCACCGCGCCTTTCTAAATGTCACTTTTCTTGTATAAACAAGTTGATATGTTCATTTTTTTTAAAGATTAGAGCGCGTACAAGAATTTTAAGAGAAAAAAAGAAAGCTGAAATATCCCGGAAACTTTTTATGAAGGGTGTATATGTTTCGAATCATTAAGATAGAAGACATCGAGACGAATATTTTGAAATAAAAATAATGAAATCGGATGAGTAGTTTTTGAGATATTCAAGAAAATATTTTTAGATACATAGTTGAATATCTCCTAAACTAATCGTCCAATTCAGCCCATCTTCAATAGGAAATATTGTACTCATGAAAGGAAATATTGTGCCAAATTTCAAGATCATGTTGATTTTTAAAAAACAGAGCGCGTACACGGATTTTTAGCCAAAAACCGAACAATTGAAATATCTCGAAAACTTAGTAGGACGGGGTATATAAATTTTGATTGATTAAGATAGACGACATCGGGCCGAATATTTTGAAAAAAAAGTGGACATCGGTTGGATAGTTTTAGAGATATTTGTGACAAACGATTCAGAAACAAATGTCGATTTCTCCAAAACGGCTAGGCCGATCGGGCTGAACTTGAATACAGAGTTAGTCCTCATTGATACCTATAATCTGACAAAATTTCAGATTTTTTGGAATTATTTGAGCCGTATATTTCTTCGATTTTCTAAAAGTTGACAATCAAGTGGACCGATTCGACCACCCGTGCATACACACATGGTCCTTAAATTTTGTATTTTTACGTTTCAGACCAATCTACTCCAATCTATTCCAGGTAAAATTAGAGAATCGAAAAATTGAACGATTTCAATGCTTCTATTTGGTAGCAAAACTGTATACAGGGTGTTTCAGAAGTACATGTACATCTGAACACCCTAGGATCAGGGGGTGATTCTGAGCAGAAAAGTCCTCTTGCACTTTTTGATCAGACTCACCCCTAAAAAGTTATTGGCAGTTAAGGGTGGGCCAATGGGGAGTGATTTTTAAGCGGGCGCACATCCATGTGATATGCAGCATATGTGTGTGTGCCCGCCCCACCATTCTACGAGACAAAAGAGCGCAACGATATTGCTCTCTCTCTCTCTCTCTCTCTCTCTCTCTCTCTCTCTCTCTC
>NW_021680554.1:105412-110966 GCF_001412515.2 Diachasma alloeum
TGCGACTAAGGGATGAAATTTGTGCCAACGTGTTGAGCATTTAATAATCAATGAGTGACACACATTTCATCCCTTAGCGCTTCATGGGGAGGGAGGAGTGAATTTTTGAAAGCACAAAGAAATTGAAAAAAAAATTTTTTTTCAATTCAAAAATTCATTCCTCCGATCCTAACTGCGACTAAGGGATGAAATTTGTGCCAACGTGGTGAGCAGTTTATACTCAATACGTGATACAAATTTCATCCCATAGCACCTGTTAGGGAGGGAGGAGTGAATTTTTGAAAGCACAAAGAAATTGAAAAAAAAATTTTTTTTCAATTCAAAAATTCATTCCTCCGATCCTAACTGCGACTAAGGGATGAAATTTGTGCCAACGTGGTGAGCAGTTTATACTCAATACGTGATACAAATTTCATCCCATAGCACCTGTTAGGGAGGGAGGAGTGAATTTTTGAAAGCACAAAGAAATTGAAAAAAAAATTTTTTTTCAATTCAAAAATTCATTCCTCCGATCCTAACTGCGACTAAGGGATGAAATTTGTGCCAACGTGGTGAGCAGTTTATACTCAATACGTGATACAAATTTCATCCCATAGCACCTGTTAGGGAGGGAGGAGTGAATTTTTGAAAGCACAAAGAAATTGAAAAAAAAATTTTTTTTCAATTCAAAAATTCATTCCTCCGATCCTAACTGCGACTAAGGGATGAAATTTGTGCCAACGTGGTGAGCAGTTTATACTCAATACGTGATACAAATTTCATCCCATAGCACCTGTTAGGGAGGGAGGAGTGAATTTTTGAAAGCACAAAGAAATTGAAAAAAAAATTTTTTTTCAATTCAAAAATTCATTCCTCCGATCCTAACTGCGACTAAGGGATGAAATTTGTGCCAACGTGGTGAGCAGTTTATACTCAATACGTGATACAAATTTCATCCCATAGCACCTGTTAGGGAGGGAGGAGTGAATTTTTGAAAGAGCGAAGAGATTGAAAGAAAATTTTTTTTTCAAATGATTTCTCCAAAGTGCGGAGATTGAAAACAAATGTTTTCTTTCAATTCAAAAATTCATTCCTCCGATCCTAACTGCGACTAAGGGATGAAATTTCTGCCACCGTGTTGTGCATTTAATACTCAATAAGGGACACAAATTTTATCCCTTAGGGCCAGTTAGGGAGGGAGGAGTAAATTTTTGAAAGAGCGAAGAGATTGAAAACAAGAATCTTTTTCAAATGAATTCTCCAAAGTGCGGAGGTTGAAAAAAAAATTTTCTTTCAATCTCTTCGCTCTTTCAAAAATTCACTCCTCCGTCCCTAACTGGCCCTAAGGGATAAAATTGTGTCACTTATTGAGTATTAAATGCTCAACACGTTGGCACAAATTTCATCCCTTAGTCGCAGTTAGGATCGGAGGAATGAATTTTTGAATTGAAAAAAAAAATTTTCAATTCAAAAATTCATTCCTCCGATCCTAACTGCGACTAAGGGATGAAATTTGTGCGCACGTGTTGTGCATTTAATACTCAATAAGTGACACAAATTTTATCCCTTAGGGCCAGTTAGGGAGGGAGGAGTGAATTTTTTAATGTGCGAAGAGATGGAAAAAAAAAAATTTTATTCAAACATTCATTCCTCCGACCCTAACTGAGACTAAGGGATGAAATTCGTGCCAACGTGTTGAGCATTTAACACACAATGAGTGACACAAATTTCAACCCTCAGCACCTGTTAGGGAGGGAGTAGTGCATTTTTGAAAGAGCGAAGAGATTGAAAAAAAATATTTTTTTCAAATGAATTCTCCAAAGTGCGGAGATTGAAAAAAAATTTTTTTTTTCAATTCAAAAATTCATTCCTCCGACCCTAACTGCGACTAAGGGATGAAATTTGTGCCAACGTGTTGAGCATTTAATACACAATGAGTGACACAAATTTCATCCTTTAGCGCCTGTTAGGGATGGAGGGGTGAATTTTTAAAAGAGCGAATAGATTGAAAAAAAAAATTTTTTTTAAATGAATTCTCCAAAGTGCGGAGATTGAAAAAAAAATTTTTTTTCAATCTCTTCGCTCTTTCAAAAATTCACTCCTCCCTCCCTAACAGGCGCTAAGGGATGAAATTTGTGCCAACGTGTTGAGCAGTTAATACACAATGCGTGACACAAATTTCATCCTTTAGCGCCTGTTAGGGAGGGAGGAGTAAATTTTAGAAACAACGAAGAGATTGAAAAAAATTTTTTTTCAATCTCTTCGCTCTTTCAAAAATTTACTCCTCCCTCCCTAAAAGGCGCTAAGGGATGAAATTTGTGTCACGCATTGTGTATTAAATGCTCAACACGTTGGCACAAATGTCATCCCTTAGTCGCAGTTAGGATCGGAGGAATAAATTTTTGAATTGAAAAAAAAAATTTTTTTTTCAATCTCTTCGCTCTTTCAAAAATTTACTCCTCCCTCCCTAACAGGTGCTAAGGGATGTAATTTGGGTCTAGGTAAACGTCTTTAACGGCAAATGTCTTGAAGTTTGCGACCTTTCTTTTCTTTTAGCTTCCTCCCAACTTCATTGACATTCGAGTTTTTGTTTTTTTTCCTGTTTCACCCATTCTCTCTCTCTCTCTCTCACTCTCTCTCGCTCTGTATGGATTTGGGAAATGATTTAAAGAATATAAAAAAAGGACAAAGGAGTAGAGAAGGGATAAATAACGGAAAAAATGGGACATGAGTGAGGGACGAAGGTGGGACTAATGAGGAACAGATTAAGGGCGAAGGAGAGACAAGTAAGGGACCAGGTTGGGACTAATAAGGGCTAAAAATGGCACAAATGAGTGACGAATGAAGGACAAATTTGGAATGAATAAGGGACAGACAAAGGACAAATTCCGGAAAAATTAAGCACAAATTAGGGATAAATTAGGGCAAAATAAAGGACAAATAAAGGACAAAAAACGGACAAGTTAAGGATAAATAAAGGACAAAAATGGGACAAGTTGGGGACGAATAAAGGACGAATAAGGGACCCAGCTGGGTGAAATGGAAATTTTTTCTCTCTAAATTCTAATTCTCTTGGAATTTTTCTACAAAATTCTCTAAATTCTAATTCTCTTAATGAAGAGAATGAAGAAAAAATTTCCGTTTCACCCCGCCGGGAATCGAACCCGAGTCTTCCAGATATGCGCCGGGCACTCTTATCGACTAAGCTACCGGGAACCACAGAAATTCACTGTCAAATTCACCTCAAACACCGCCTAACCTCCTTTAGGCATTAAAGAACGAATAATTAAGGGACAGACAAAGGACAAATTCAGGACAAATTAGGTATAAATTAGGGATAAATGAGAGGCAAGTTGAGGACATAAAAAGGACAAATAAAGGACGATCGCTAGTCACAAGCTTCTAGTGACAAATTCACTTAAAAATAAAAATAATAAAACCGCGTTGCTCGGGGTGGGATGGTATTTTTCCGATTCAATTGAACCGATGTTATCATGACGATTATAAAAAAAAAAATTGAATAGGTCGAATGGTTCAGGAGATATCTGCAAGAAATTCTTTTTGAGGAATCGCTGTATCTCAGGAACCGTTCATCCGATAGAGCTGAAATTTAGCCGACGTTTGAGTTTCCGTAGTACCAATCAGCAGCCAGAATTTGAGCGCCTTCACTTGAATCATTCTCGAGCTATTTTTTTTTATCGTTATTTTACATCACTTCGACCCGGTTAGGCTATACTGCGATGATGATCAAGACTTTAAATGGTTAGATCGCACCATTCTACCCGGCCGGGATTTGAACTCGGAACCTTTCGCATGTGAGACAACGAACTTACCCACTGCGCCAAGCCACCGGGCGATTCTCGAGCTATGGGAAAAGTTCTGGAAATACGAACGCAAATGTACGCACACGCAGACATTTTTTGAACAAGACATTTTTCAGACAAGCATTTTGAGCAAAAAACTGAAAAATGGAAAATGGGAACCTCGTTGGAACGATTATGTATATTTCGATGGATTGAGATAGAAGATATCGTGACGAGTATTTTGAAAAAAAAATTGAAATCGGTCGGATAGTTTTCGAGATGTTTTCAAAAAACTATTCAGAAACAAATTTCTCGAAAGCGGCTGAGTCAATTGAGCTGAACTTGAACACAGAGTGGCTCCTCATTAATACCTATAATCTCATCGAATTTCAATCTTTTCGAATCATTTTAGTCCTTTATTCTTTCGATTTCTGAACATTGATCATCAATTGGGTCAAGTTGACCACCAGCACATACACACATGGTCCAAAAACTTCGTATTTTTATGTTTCACACCATTCTAAATCATTTCCAAGCAAAATAATGCAATCAAAAAATCGAAAGATTTTACCGTTGTATTTATCAATTAATAATTACGAATAATTAAGTATAAATCGATCAGATTTATTCGGAATTCTGTGTGAAATTACTCCCGTGAACATAGATGATTTCTCATTGTAATCAATAGATTAATTAATCAATTCGGATTCGGGGGACGCAGCGAACACAAAAATTTGGTGACCATAATCATGAAGTCTGGATGTGATGGGGCATTTTGACAATTGCCTCCAATGTAGTCTTCAACTGCCTCCAGAATTTCTGGATCGATCCTGTCCCAGCCATCTCGCCCAGTAGCTCTCATGGATGGTAATCTATCCTTCCCTACGAGTTCTTCGAGGAAGCGACGCATTAATAATGTTGGTTTATTGCCAGCCTTCCTTTTAATTTTTTTCAGAATTCTCTTCTCAATTTCCACATCACAATCCTCTGAAAGTTTCACCTGGATAAAATAAGTACATTCATGATTTGATATTTCTTTAAAAATTTTCACTCTTTGAGTGGCAGGAAAACGATCATTCCCAATTGATTAAAAATTTGACAATATTCATCAACTTTGATAGGAAAATTTAAGCGATAACTACAGTTTCCATTGATTTTTATTGTAAAAGTGTGAGTTTCAATGATGGAATTCCTTGAAATTCCACCGGAACAGAAACAATGTTCGTAATAAATGTATTGGCGATGCCCATCAAAAAATGTCCGCCAAAAAATAATTTTATAGAAATAAACCCATGGAAAAATTATTCTGAAGGATAAAAATGGTGGAAAATCTCTACAAAGTTTGAAAATCATCGAAAACAAATAATTACATCCAGGAATGAGTGAAAATAATTTGATGAATCAATCGATCAATCACTCACCATGACACGTGCAGGAGAAGGATCATTCCTCTGAGGTTCAGCCTCATCATTACGCTCGAGTCCAGCCGCGTTCTCATTGTCTTCAGGGAGTGGGTGATTCGGAAGTGGATTTTCAGGAAGTGGGTCATCAGGAAGAGGGTCATCAATGACTGGATCTTCAGGGACTGGATCATCAAGGGGTGGCACATTGACGTGTGGGTAATCAAGAAGAGGGTTGTCAACATCATCATCATGAGCATCATCATTATCATGAGACAGTAGTAGCCATAAGAGTGTTCTGGATCAAATATGGGCGAGGGGGGCGGGGGGAAGGGGTGGTCGTGGCGGCGCGGGGAAGGGGTGGCAGGGGGG
>NW_021680554.1:111056-116450 GCF_001412515.2 Diachasma alloeum
GGCCAGGCAATGAGAGTGGGAGAAGGAAAGTCATCCGTTGTCGCGGCAGTGATCGCTCGGAGGTGGGGGTTTCAGCTGTGCATGGCCTCAAGATGCGGAAAATTTTGAATACAATAGAAGCGCTCATGGTTCTTATGGAATTATCTCCCATCAAGGGAAGGTATTTTGAAAAAAAAAACTAAAAAATGCATAGAATTTGTTTTTATACATATATTTTTCTTGTTATATTTTTGCAATGTTCAATATTTATGTCGACCTTCGCCTACAGAACCGTATTTTCCTGGGGTGGATTCTTTGTTGTAGGGCTTACTACCCTCTAAGGTTTTGGATTTCTCGAATTCCTTGCGGAATGTAGCGGTGTGCCTCTGCTACTCTTTTAACCAACTGCTCTCCCGAGATTCTGAGTTCTGGGGTCATTTATCCATTTTTCCATATAATTTCCTTAATGATTGATTAATAAGTTGATTAATAAGGACAAGACGATAAATTGACTGAGAATAATTTCGTTTGGTTCTTCCGTGTGGATCTCTGTGTTCTTGAAGAATTTGCAAAGGAGACAGTCTTTCTTCATTGGAGGATTGGAGGAATGATGGAGATGACATCTTCGACAATTCGCGATATCTTCATCACTTTGCATATTTTCCGGTAATTTATCCCAAGCATCCTCAATACTATGTGCAGCGCACATGAGCAAAAACTTTTTTGGTAGAATTGCTATATCTTGAGTGCTCATTCCTTCAAGACTTTTTGAGGTACAGAACATATTCAACGATCGTCGCAGACTGATACCATGATTTACAATATACCAGGTTCTCAAATTTTTCACATTTTCCAAAGCACAAACGAATGGGTCCTCGGCATCGTCATTATGAGGATGCAAACATTTCGGCAACTCGAGGTCCGATAATTTTGGACAATCCAAATCTTCCAAATCGATCACTGATTGAGAACTCCCAAGAATCTCTTCAAACCACTGTTTCTTCTGTAATCCTTTTACATAGAGGTTAGCTGCATCTTTGAAAATTTCTTCAGCAATCTGTGGAAGCTCAGAATACGATTCGTCTCCGGTTTCCCAGCGCAATCCATGAAAACTGTTGATTAGCCATGTGTTGGAACGTTTAGCCTTAGCTGATAATTCATCCCATGAATATGGTGGTTTGAAGAGTACACATTCAACTCGTTCAAGGTCATCAATATATGCAACTGCCAGTTCTTTGACGATGAATGTGTTATCATCACTGTGAAATCCTTGAACGTCCGCGATCGCGTCCATCTTTATACCGTACAGTTCTGAGTACGACTGATCACTTTGGTGAAAATACTGCGTATTTCTTGAAGAATTTCATTGCATCATTATGCGTCATATTTCTGAGAAATGTTTACATTTTGAAAGGAGTGCGCATATTTTTGAGCAGTCTGAAGGACAGTGGTTCGGAGTGGGGAAGATTGCATCATAAGAGGTACTACTTCCATCTTTCCTTCAACATCAGTTTGCATCATGGATCCCTTGAGTCCAGACGAAGTGAAATTGTTGTGCGCACTTCCACCATTTTTGGTGGACCATAATGATATTGTCATTAGACATTATGGTGAAAATCCACCACAAACGGCACAAGAGTGTTTTCGTGATTTTCTGGATTTGAAGGAGAATTTGGCACTCATTAAGAGTTTACGGATTGGGCTAAATAAAAAAGATGTCCAGTTGATGAGTGATGAAATTCATTTGTTAAAGTCGATTGCGCCATATGTCTGTGAGTACGATGATATTGTTATCAATCACTACGGTAATGATCCCCCGCAAACATCCTGGGATTTTCTCCAAGATTTCCTGGATTTGGAAGGAAATTATAAAATTGTTAAATTACGTCGAGAATCAAACATGGATGAGAACGAGGAACAGACGGACTCGGTTGATAATTCCTCAGCGAGGGACACCTCAGAGACCCCTCATTTTGCACAACAGGATCAAGAACCACAACAACAGCAAAAATATCTGGTGGAAGAGGCACGGGCCAGCTCTTCAAAAATAGATGCAAATACACCGGTAAAACGAACCAGAGATACTGCTCCGTCTGTGAAACGTCATCGTTGTGAAGGGAAGGGTAGACAACGTCCTCGTCCCTACGGACCCAGAACATTCAAGAAAAATAAGGAATATCTTTGAAATGAAATGAAAAACATATTTACATTTGTCGTATAAAAAAACTCTTTTTATTGTAAAAGAAAAAAATATATGTATATAATCGATATGAACAATGGTCTTTTCTTTAAATCATACTCTTTACTCCTCCACTGATCGGATGATATTCTACAATACGATCATGTAAAATTAAGCAATAAGCTGCGGTTTGAGCTGGGAAATTACGGTCAGACTCGAATTCAAGACGAATATCAACTGGTCCGGACTTCAAGTACTCATTTTGCTTTGAACAATCGATAACAATAAGTGGGGCATAGGTGAGGAAATCTGTCTTACTCAGAAGTGGCTCAGTTTCTTTCCCATAGTAGGAGCTCTGAAAATTTGTATACATATCATAAAGCAAAGCGTACTGATTATGATCGATATCAAGATTTAGATTACCGTAAGGATAACTCTGAGAATTGAGGAAAAGCTTTACATCGCGGATATTACAATGATCAAAGCGACTCGCATTTTTATTAGCTTGATTTTTGCGATTAGTTTGGAATCCCACGATGACATAGCGAGGTTTCTCCAGTTGAGTTGAGCATTTCACCACCCAAACATGTTTAGAGGTCGCTGGCAGCAGTGGGTATTCGTATGATTCCCAAGCTCGAAAACTAATGGGAATTGGTGCATCCTTGGAGATGTAGTTCAATAGACTGATTTTCTTGGAATCGGCTACTCTGATGTAGGGAATCATCCACTCCACTTTAGTCAGTGAGAGTCTAAATGATTCAGCAGCAGCTCCTCCTACTGGTGCTTGGAGGACTGCATTCACGTCGGTGTTTCCTCGGGTCAGGATTAGCTCATGTTTTGCATTCACAATGATTCTAGCATAATCCTCAGCGAAGCCCAACAACATACTCAATGGTATGGAGATGTCGAAGTAGCCACTAGCATCGAGGATTGTTCCTTCATCGTCTTTGAGGATCCAACCTGCATTCTCCAGCAGAGCAGCTTGACCGGGAGTTTGCGACACATAATTCTTCATCAGTGTCGTGATGCCGATATTTTTGTTTCTATCAATCACAACGGCATTCAGTTCATAGCGTATCTCCTCAAATAGATGGAGGATCGCACAATTCACCAATCTCGTGTGCGTAACAGCTCCTCCATCGGTTTTGGTCAAGCGTCCATGTACATGCAGTGCACTCTTACTCGGTAGCAGGCATAAGTCTTGATGCTGAACGGCAATGCGAATTTCATCATTGTTATTGAATGTTGCTGACGCAAAAGGCTGATGTGCATGAATCTCGTAATGGGCGATAGATTCATCAAAGACGATGGGTTTTTGGATCTTCAGGATCTCCTCCATGGCTTACGTTGATAGATGACGAGGCAACAACAGAGGAAACTGTGGATTTTTCTTTTCACTGTTTTCTTTTTCTTTTCTCTCGGGGTTTGAGCCCCAAACTCTCGAGGAATTTTCGGTTCTGTGGTGTTAACGCCTTGAGAGGTCGTCGATGACTGCTTTGAATGGACAATGATGATTCACTTTTATAATGACCTCCAGTCTTAGCATTAAAAACAATGCCCATATTAGGCCTTGATGTGCAATCTTATCGTTATAACCTCTCCTCTGAAATTCACCAATTGACCTTCTTGATCAACAATCTTTATTTGGAGATGACCTATTGCCTGTACGGCTATCGGAAGGTAAATGATGTTCGATGGCACTTCAACAATCTTATATCCTGGTGGAACAGTGGGAAAGAATTCATGTAGAGTGTGTACTCGTTGTTCATTGATATATGCTCCCGTCGTGATATTGCACTCGACTCGCAGCGAATTGACCTTGAGGATTGTCACTGGTGAGTCAGATTCGTGACTGACATGAGGCGGGAGAATACCTCGTGTAAAGCCCAATAACCGTCCAATAGAATCTTCTGGATCAAAATTTATTGGGTGACTACACTTAATTATACTCTTCAGAGTATTATTGTTCGGTTTAAGGCTTATATTAATATTATATTTGGTGAGTTTCTCGACCAAGAAATTCTCGATATCTTCAATTTCATAGCTGTCAGCTGCCAGGTAGCTCAATGACTTCATCAGCTACGTAAAATTTGTTATTTCCAGTGTCAATGTTGGGAATGGAATTGAAGGTCAGTAGTTCAACCAATCCTAAAGTATAATTCTTCAATGGTGATAATTCAATTGGAGGAAAGTAATGAGCCTCCAACACTGAGGAAGTGCCTGATAATGTTAACGTAAAAGAGTCACTCATAGCAGTTGATACTTGACTGATGCTTGAGCAGTAACGTATTGAGATTTTATATTAATTCTCCGTTGAGGAATTTCAGACACAGGTGCCCACATACCACTGTATCATAATCTTGATGTCGCTCATGATTATACTTGACAATGCTACCAACACCGAAGTAATCCATGCAATCTTGGGGTGGATGAAGATTACCAAAACTATCGAAATACATAACTTCATTGTTGCGCTTCTTGTATGCAACCCAATGCGTCCCAGGTCCATCCTTATCATCCAGATTAACAATAGCCGATTCGTATTTGCGTGGACCTGATTTAGGCATCTCATTTCTCATGTAAACGCCACGGAAATGTGGTATTCTCATAACCTTGGCGTATTTCATCAAGTCGGCATCGGTGAGAGCTCGGTGTGGTAGCATTATACGTTTTTTACATGAAGACCCAAACCTTTTTTGTAGGGTTTTAAGTACAATCCTTTACCCAATGCAATGGACTCCATCGATTCGTTATGACGTGTACTCTCCTGAAGCGCTTTCTTAGCAGCATTGGCATCGTTGATGGCCTTGGTAATGCCTGCTGCGCCACCAGCTAAAGCTCCAGTGGCACTTAAGCCGGCAAACAGCGGTATTAAGAAGGGTAATATACCTCCAATTTTGGCGGGCACAGGTAAGACTCGAGGTAATCGCACTTGTTTTTTACCACCAATCTTTTTCACTGCATCACGTGCACCTTTGAGCGCTGTTTTAATAGCGTCGGTCCCGGGACACATAGAAGTTTTGGCAGGTTGTAGAATTTGTCTCAAGGCTATTTTTTTTGTTTTCTTTCCACCACCACCACCTCTCTGTTTCCCCCTCTTTTTCTTGACTCTTTTACTTCGTTTCATTCCCATACCTAGAGAAGTTTTTGCTTTCATAGTATTAGCTACGCCCCAAGCGGCAGCTTTCTCACCTAGACTCGCGTCTTTAGCCAAGACGCGTTTCCAGGCCCTCTCT
>NW_021680554.1:117678-139261 GCF_001412515.2 Diachasma alloeum
ATTTGGGTTTCAGAATTTTGGAGAGTATTTTCTTGTAACTCACAAAGGTTAATGTTGTTTAGAATTATTCCTTGAGTTCCCAGTTGTGGATCCTTCGGGGATACAATCTTCCTTCTCCACCAGAATCGGAGTTTCTTTGATTCTTTTATGGATACTTCTTATCGCATCGCGTTCATCCACTTGCTTAATGTTAATTTTCACAGATTTTCAGTTATTGTTTTTGGTTGAGAATGCTCACACACACAGCACTGCTTGACCAGTCCTCTTAATATGCAAGAAATATTGCTACTTTTGATTAAAGGACTCCATTTCCCAGTTCAATTTCGACCGTTTGGCTATTACTGTTTCGAATAGTTTACCACGCACTATATCGATTAATTTTCGCGTGATAGTATGGGAGGTCCGAAATGATCTGATCAATTCCGCAATTGATTTCCACCAAGTCAAGTCAAACGTTCTGCGGTTGGTTGCAAACTGGCTTCCTCGCTCTTCTTTCCAGAGCGCGTTGGTTTTTGGGAGTGGCAGAACTCTCACCTGATTGGTGGAGATCATCGCGTGATATTCCTACTCTTTATTAACGGGGGGTAGAAACTGTCATTTCAGCGGTTTTGGCAGCGCGTGATTCTTTTGCTGCTGATTCATTGTCCGGTTGNCCTTTTGCAGCTGATTCATTGTCCGGTTGGCGTCAATCCGTGACCATGAACAGGGCGCTGCTGATGTTGCAGTTTTGAGCTTATGGCTCACGGAGTTTGGCTTTATTAATATAGAATGATCGTGTCAAAACCGATCTTGTAGAGGTTTTGGACNAGATCGTGAGAAAAGCGATTTGGATACAGAATTGGGTGTACGTTACCTCAAAAACAGTATGAAGATTGGTGATTCTTCAGTCACTTTTCATGGAGATTCGATGAACCTCAAGGGCGAGGACTATCCATTGACTCCTGGTTTAATTGAATTGATCTTCAAGAAATCACCTAACATGAGCTTCATAACCGAAACTGATAAAAATACCTACAATACAAATGCACATCGAATGTACTATAGACCTGACAAACCTTTTCGAACGGGTCACAGTATGAAATATCGCAATATCATTGAAAATCTCATCAAATCCGAGAAAACTGGGACAACCCTCCCTCATTATATGATTGGATCAGTAAAACCTAGAAAAATGGACTATGTGTATTGGGACGATCCTAATGAGTTAGTGGATAGACTTCGACTGCTTATGGCCTCACACTCAGCTGGCAATATGAGTCACACCAATGAAATCATGTCAATAATGGAGGAGGAGTTACGTGAAGCTCGTATTATTATTTAGTGAACTGTAATCAAAATAATCCATCATTTGAAACATGAGTGTTGACGTGTTCGGACGCCAATTGGGCACTGGCATTGTGAGATCTATNTATTTACAATAGCCGTGTGGTACAGTATCGTAAGAGTCTATTAACAATATTCTCTTGTCATCTTCCCAACTCAAAGCTAATTTCCTTTGCTCAACAGTCCTAACTTCATGTTTATCGCTCTTAATCAAATATTGTGACTTAACAATATGATTATGATTATCGAGACAATCTTTGTAATCATCAAATTTGATCCTTTTCAGTACTGATCCTTTCACTCCTTTGGCACGTTTCTTTGCTCTCTCATTCCTATGAATCCTAAAAGTATACAATTTTGCTCTTAATCCTACGAACTCGCTCATGACTTTGCCATTGCATTCATCCTTCATGAGTCCCACTACTTTCTTATTCACGAGTGGCATTCCGTACACATTATCTTCTTGATAATCTGATGTATCAAATTTTGAAATATTTTCCTTCATATACTCATAAATATCATGTCCTTGAAATTCATACAGAAGACTGTCTGTGTCGGTGTACATAAGTTTAGCCTTATTACCGAATTCTTTCTTAATGGACTCATAATGGAAATCATAGATAAATATTTTGGATAGATCTAGGATTGAGAAAACGACATAAATAGGTTTATTGAAACACATTTTCGTGCGATCCAATTGAATAATGGCCAAATTATCATTGAAAATTGTGGCACTGTGAAAGTTGGGCTGAGCAATGAGAATCTTCGCTCCCCACCTGCCCTCCCATTTAGTAACCAGCTTTACATCTTTTTGTTTCCTCACATTTTCAATAGTTTTCCCGAAAACTGAGTTATTCATTAATTTGAAAAAAAATTTCTCAAACTCATTCCTAGATTTTTTTCGCAAATCGGTATTGACGTCAATGTAGGGTTTCAGCCATGGCGCTTGATCAAATTCCAGTACTCGGTGAATTTTCGTCAATTTCAACCCTAAATTCAGACATTGCTTAAGATTTTGATAATGAATCACATAATTCCTTTTGGGGAGCAATGTCGTGATTAATTTTTGAATTTTTTTATTCGGGGGAACAATATGTTCCGGACAAAGTGGTAAATCTTTGTGAGTCTCAAAAAGCTCTTTGGGATACTCCAGATCGACTTCAAGGATATACCCTTTGTTTGAATCATCTGGAATTGTGTGCACATTGATAATTGATGGATCAATCCACTTGAATGATCCGTAAGGTAAGTATCGCGACATGGCTGCACCATACAAGTTGTTCACATCGAAATACATTAGATAAGAGGTCGCTTCCATAGGGTTGAACTCCTCTTCCATATACCTATTGTTGGCATGAGCATAACGATTTGAGCATTGAGCTAATCCACCTCGAATTCCTTTCTCAATGAACAAATGCATTTCAACATCCGTGAGAAGCTCAAGTTTGACACCAGTGCATTTCAGCATAGCATCAAATGCTAATCCTGGTGCTGTGAAATAATGCAGGGGATCAAGTTCATACACAGAAGAACAAGTACGTCGGAAATTTTGGAAAATATCAGCCAAAAGGATAACATGTGTCGTCAAATAAAGATCAGAATATTCACCCAAAGATGCAATATTAAAAGTATCCCAAACTTTCTGAGCGTGCGCATAGTCCTCAGCGGAGACACTCTCATCATTCAATTTAGAATAGAAATCGGTGATTTGAGGCAAGTGAGTGTCATTAAGTTTTTCCCAAGAGTCAATATACTCATAAGGAAAAACTCCCTTCCTCGTTAAAAGTTGGGATTTCTCTTCATTATCATTGCAGTAATTTCGAGTAATGGATTTGTCCTGATCACTGAGATATGATGCTAATTTTTCCAAACTACTTGCCATGAACCGGAAAGAATCTATGAAGCGCAAATTAACGACTGTTCCATCAACATATTTCGTAAAAGAGATATATTTTTCTTTATTAATGGGCAATAAATTCACGTGGCCTGGGAATTTTATGGCGAACGTCTTGATCAAAAACTGTGAGTCATATCCAGTGAGATTATGGAACACCACTGGGATTGTATGAGTATTTTGATAATTGATATTGCATCCAGGGTGCGCCGGACCACGATACTTGCCTGTGAAGTGGCAATGATCGTAATGTTTTCCATCGGTTTCGATAAAAGGTTTACCACAGATATGGCAGGCTTGAGCAATATCGAAGTCCCAAGCTTGTTCGCGGGTGAGGGGCTCTATTGGTACGTTCATGCTCAAACAGGTATCGACCTCATTAGCTATCTTGTACAATTCATCTATGAACCATTCAATACAATCCGGTCCACGATTCATCTTGAAGTGCGAGCGAGACTCATCAAAAGCACACTGGAGATAGAACGCTACACTATGTGGAATGTGTTTCTGATATGAAGATTCAGAGTTATTCGGCTGCAAAATACATTCTAAATCTGCATAAATGACGAAGGGAACCATTTCTTTGAATCGATAATTTTTAAAAGTCATGATATTTGTTCCCTCTTCTGGCAACACCATTCGATATTTATTGATTGCGAAACAATCTGCCTTATGGTTTTCGAATGATTTGACTGTAAGAAAATGGCTCAAGCAATGATCACAAAAGAACATACTACTTTTATGCTTAGATAGTTGTGACCTAACCAATCGAGATAAATTTCTAATCCAAGTAAAATGATAAATCGGTTCAGTGTCACGTGCAATCTGAGCATCGTCACAGATCAATAATAGGTGAATCGTGGACCAATTTGACTTAATTCTACTTAAATACAAAGGAACTATATCTTTTTCATGATCAATTCTATATACATTTACCGAAAGACCATTCATTCGCTCGAATTTTGGAATATTCTTCAGCTGCATCGGAAATTCCAGTCCAGTATAATTGAGTTTTGTGACTCCATCTGGTAGAGTAGCCAAAGAATAATGGGGATATGAGCTCAGCCTATCAACATTGGTGGTAGCGGGGTGGAGTGCTGCTGTGATCGACCACAAAAAACAGAATGCATCGTTGTTCTTAATATTCACTACTGCTTTCTTGGTTTCAATGTATCTTGGTACTGGAATATACGTGCTCGAACCCGCTGCTAATGGTGAATATCTATTTATATTCATTGTGAGATTGATGACCTCAATCAGTTCCCATCCAGAGTCCTTCTCCTGGAAATCCTCAATTTTTGCTAGAAGCGGTTCTATGATATTGTCCTTGAACCACTCTTCAATATTGGTAGTGGGCAGAATGATCTCATTTCTGGTGTTGAAATATTTTGTTTCTTCAACAACTTCATCGTACTTCTTGATTTGAAATTTACAGGCGAGGATTCCATTAGCCTTGATATTGCCCTGTTCTCGTAGAGCATCCTTCAAATGGACGACAGCAAGAGCCTTTGCATCCTCAAAGAAAGACTGAAGATCCTTATGAGCTAGGTTTATAATAACACCTGTCTTCATTCGACTTCTGAAGGCTGATTCCAGATCCTTCCAAATGACTCTGTCACTTTGGTCTTCATTTGACGTCTCACCGAGTCGTCCGCCATGGTGTTGTTGTCCTTTTCTTCTGAACTTCTCACAATAGCTGTGGAGGAAGGACAGCATTGTTTGGATTCGCCGTTTATCTGCCGTCGATAGCTCAGCATTGTCTTTTTTCAACCGTTTTTCAAACAGTCTTATGTAATTTTCACAGATTCTCACCCACTTCTCGGAACTTGTCACAGGTAGATTCTTGTATGCTCTTTCGAGTAAGTCCAAAATTTCCAAACACTTCTTGGAATTCATTATGTCTGAATATATTTCCACACTAAATTTTTTTTTTTGGCAGGTCTTTTTGCAATGACTAGCCTCACGTGAACTAACTCGAGCTAAGCGTACCACGCTTTATGTAGGGGGATTCAAAATAAAAATAAAAAATTCTCGGACTTGTTGACCATTTGCTGTCACGTTGAACGATTCTCGGAACTGTTTACGCTGCGCAAGAATGCTGCGCGAGCATGAAAAAACAATTCTTGGAACTGTTTACTGCACTGTCGCCTTGAACGATTCTGGGAACTGTTGACGTCTTGCAAGAATACTGCGTCAGGACAGAAAAACAATTCTTGGAACTGTTTACCACGATGTTGCCTTGGACGATTCTTGGAACTGTTGACGTCGCGCAAGAATAATACTGCGTGAGCACGAATGAACTCGCAAAACAATTCTTGGAACTGTTTACTGCGCTGTTGCCTTGAGCAATTCTCGGAACTGTTGACGTCGCGCAAGAATANATGAAAAAACAATTCTTGGAACTGTTTACTGCACTGTCACGTTGAACGATTCTGGGAACTGTTGACGTCTCGCAAGAATACTGCGTCAGGACAGAAAAACAATTCTTGGAACTGTTTACCACGATGTTGCCTTGGACGATTCTTGGAACTGTTGACGTCGCGCAAGAATAATACTGCGTGAGCACGAATNATAAAAAAAGCGGTTCCTCCGGCCAGCGGAAAATTTTTAATTCGGGAGTGAACTGCGCCTGAAAAAAAACAAAAAAAAATAATAGCAGAAGGAAAACGCGTGCGCACACACATACACACACACACACACACGTGCATGCTCGATACTGCTGGCAAGATTCTCGAGCGTATCATCCACCAGAGGATAGAAGCTGCCGTGGAACCCGCGCTTGCTTGGAATCAATATGGTTTTCGGAAAAGCCGGTCCACACTTGATGCCATCAACCTTGTCGTCGAAACCGCTAGGAAAGCGATTGAAGGGGAACGATGGTTGAATGGCACTAAGGAGTATTGCTTGGTGGTGACTCTGGACATCAAGAACGCCTTCAATTCAGCTAGGTGGGACTGCATCATGGAGGCTCTTACCAAACTGGACGTGCCGGGCTACTTGCGGAGGATGGTCAGTAGCTATTTCAGCAAAAGGGTCCTCATGTATGATACCGAGAATGGGCCTAAGAAGTACAAAGTGACAGGAGGAGTACCCCAAGGTTCAGTCCTGGGTCCCCTCCTGTGGAACATCATGTACGACGGGCTGCTGAAGTTGAAACTGCCCTCGCGGACTAAGCTTGTGGCATTTGCAGACGACATGGCTGTGGTCATCATCAGGAAACACCTGGAGGACATGAAGCGTGTTTTCAGCATAACGTTCGAGACGATCCGCTGCTGGATGGATTCTGTTGGACTGAGCCTAGCGGAACAGAAGACGGAAGCCGTATTGATCACCAGCAGGAAGAAGATCGAGACGATCACGCTGCAAGTCGGGTCTTGTGAAATCACCTCCCAGCCATTCATCCGATACCTGGGGGTGATGATCGATGCACGACTGAATTTCAAGCAGCACGCTGAGCACGTGGGGACCAAGGCATCTGGTGTGAGATCTACCTTATCATGCCTCATGCCAAACATCGGGGGACCCAAGCAGAGGAGACGAGCACTACTCTCCTCAGTGATTACTTCCGTGCTCACATATGCCATCCCCATCTGGGGAACTGTCCTACAACTACAGGAAGCACGACGTAAAATCGCACCGGTCTATCGACTCAGTGCCCTTAGAGTCGCAAGTGCCTATCGGACGGTTTCTGAGGACGCAGTGTGTGTCATCGCAGGAATGTTGCCGATCGAGATTTTGGCTGAGGAGCGGAAAGCTCTGTATGAGCGTAGAAGATCCGAAGTGCTGAGTCCCGAGGAGTTGTCTGACGAAAGGCGAAACAGCCTAAGGCGATGGCAGCTGAAGTGGGACAACTCCACCAAGGGGAGATGGACTCATCGCCTGATCCCTAAAGTGGATGTCTGGCTAAACCGCGGACACGGGGAGGTAAACTACTACCTGACGCAGATGCTTTCTGGGCACGGATGCTTTAGAGCGTATCTTCATAAATTCAAGCATGAAGATTCCTCGAAATGTCCAACCTGCCCAGAAGTGGATGATGATGCGGAGCATGTGTTCTTCGCATGCCCGCGTTTCAGCGAGACCAGGCATATCTGGGTGTCCACACTAAAAATGGAAGTACTGCCTGAAAATCTAACGGATGTATTACTATCATCGCAGGCAGCTTGGGACGCAACGAGTCACTTTGCGGCTGAAGTCATAAAAGAGCTCAGGAAAGAGGAACGCGAGCGCAAGGCTGCAAGACAGGCGGAAAACCTACTGGAACCTCCTAACTACACCCAACATCTTTGTAGGCTAGGAGGACGTACATAAGGTTGGAATGAGGAAGAGCAAATAGCTGAGACCTCCCTCGCGAAGTAATAATTAGCGGTGGTGCCGCGAGGGGATGACCAGGTCAACGATTACCAGGGTCATGTTCGGTTTTTTAGTCCGTATGGGTTGCATATTCGCCGAGCAGATACTTGCTCGTGGTCGCTACCATCTAGACCTGACCGACTCGGATACTACACTTCAGACACCACCCGTCTGGAGTGTGTCAGTGCGTAATGAGCATTTTTCCGTTCATGAACCCAATTTAAAAAAAACACACACACACACACACACACACACACACACACACTTACCTACATAAAGCTGTTTGGATAAACCGCAACCTGGAACATGAAGGTCTGCCCATTTTCAATGACCCTCAGGGTTGTTGCTGTTCCAGCAAGAATAGCCCAAATAGGAAGAGCATGGCCATTCCAATATTCCGCCACGCAGTGGTTCGTTATGATCCTGATGTGCTGGAGGGGTACATTGTCGAACCACACTTGGTGGACAATGACACTTGGTGGTCCACCCGGAAGCCTCACGTACCCTGCGTACTCCATCTTGAAAGAATATCACCATTTGACAAATTTCGGAAAGTTCGTAAATTTTGGAAATTTTGGTTTTAAAATTTGAAGTTTGCAAAATTATAGAAATATAATACAATTTAACGAAATTTCACAATTCAATAATTCAATAATTTAGGAATTCGAACATGGAAAACCAAAAAATCATTAAAATAAAAAAGAATTCAATAATTTCGAACAATTAAAGAATCTAAAAAAAANGTCTAAAAAAAAAAATATGAAAAAATTCAAAGAACGCAAAAATTTCGAAAATTCCGGAAGAAGCTTGAGACTTTGAAACTTCCCAAAATTGATATGATTCAAAAGTGTCAAAAAGTTGAAAATTCTAAAATTCAAAAAACCGAAAAAAATATAAAAATTGGAAAATTGAAAAATTCAGAAAATTTGAAGATTCAAAAAATTTTTGAAATAAAAATAAACCAAAAAATCAGGATTGAGGAAATCCAAAAATTCGAAAGTGTGACAATCCAAAGAAAAATTCAAAATTGAAAAAGATTCGGAAAATTCAGGAAGTCCAAAGATCCAAAAAATCAAAACTCAAGGAAACTCAAAAATCCAAATCCTAATTCAAAATTCGAAGTTCAAAAATTCACAGGTCTTGTTATCAAAAAAAAATTCCCACAGATCGTGAGAATGGGAAGAGACAAAGAAATTAAACAATTAAAAAAAAACTAAAAAATTCAACACATTTTTGACATCCTAGAAAATTTAGAGAAACAATGTTTATAGAAATTCAATATTCACTTGAAATAAGTTCATCAGTGGATAATNTATTGGGTAAGCGGTTGTCTAGATCATAGTTTCCCTACGTTACCGATCAATGAGTATAGTGGATCATCTTTGGAAGCTTCATTCGATTGATTGATCAATCGATAAAGCAGAGCGCGTAATGATCCAGTAAACGCATTGGTCGGTAATACAGGCAACGTAAGATTCACGCAACTAGCTACCTGATAAAAGAACAAATCCAAAGAAAAAATCAAAAATTTAAAAATTCAAAAATTTCAAAAAATTCGAAAATTCGAAAAATTCAGAAAATCTGAAAATTTGGAAAATTAAAAATTTCACTAACTCGAAAAATCCACGAAATTCACAAAATTCAAAAATCCACAAATTTAGAAAATTCAAAAAATCCAGAAATTCACAAATTCGAAAAATTCACGAAAATTCCCAAAATTGGAAGAATTATCCACATCAATAATTTCGAAAAAAATCCACTTTCTGAACACTCCCGGGGGGCGCTCACAAAAACTAAACACCTTTGGAGAACCACTTAAAACCCGGAACCTGACGATATACTTACTTTTTGTCTTGGATTCAAAAATTGCACTGCACTTGAGAGAATCACTTGTCAAACTGATGATTGAGACGCGCAAAACAAATATGGCGAATGCATTTTTGTTTTTTATTTTGAATTCATTTCTAATGAATTTTACGCCATGGAAATACTCCAGCGGACGCGTTATCGTATCGTCCTCTGGAGTAAACACCACGAGTGCGAGCCAGGGTGTCGAATTACACCGGCCAACGCATCTCCGAGACAAAACAATCGAAAGTGCGCGAGAGATTTCTTCTTGAGGAAATGATACGAGTGCAATCATTTCCTCAATGAAATTCTTCCTGAATTATTTATTCATAATTCTGGAAGTCAAAAATTCAAAGAGAGAAAACCTCAGAAATTAAAAAAATTGAAAAATTAAAAAAAAAATCTCTAAAATAACTTCTCCTTTTATATAGAGAAGTTAAAAAAAAAGAAGAAAGTAGGGCAGCACCCCCTACGCATAGATCTTTTTCCGCCCCATTCCTGATCCCCGTATCGTCTCAGTCCAAACATACTGAGCGATATCATGAAATAAGAAAAAAACACCGAATGGTGAATTATAAGAAAAAGAAAAAACTCATGCATTGCCGCTACTCTTGCAACGCATAGGTTTTTCCTCCCCCCACTCTTATCCAAGACCTTGGAGGGTCCACTCTCATTGCCTGGCCAGCACTCGGCAAGAACATCCCCCCCCTGCCGCCGCTTCCCCTCGCCGTCACGACCACCCCTTCCCCCCGCCACCCTCGCCCATATTTGATCCGGAACACTCTTATGGCTACTGCTTGAGACTGCTCAGGAACATCATCATCTTGAACACCATCATCATCATCATCATCATCGTCATCAGGGACATCATCATGATGCTTATCGTCTTCAAGAAGTGGGTCATCAGGGACTGGATCGTTAGGGGGTGGTGCATTGGAGTGTGGACCCTGAAGGAGTGGGTCGTCATCATCATCATCATCAGCATCCTCATCTTCATCGTCATCATCGTCTTCATCGTTATCATCGTCTTCATCTTCATCATCAGAAGGATGAACATCATCATTAGGGAGTGGTTCGTCAGTATGATCTGAATCTTCTTGTTCCTTTGCTGCAATAATCAACATAAAAAACGATCAGTGTTGCTTCAATAATTACATTGTTAAGCAAGAAATCAAGGTGACACTAGAAAATCTTCGGCCAATGAAACGTAAAGAAAAACATTGCAATTTAACCCATTTTGCCCCGTAAGTCACGAAAAAAAGTATTTTTTATATTCTCCGCCCTTGGCATCACAGTTTGGATCCAAACTGTTTTTTTTTTTCAATTTCAAATTGTTCGTTAGATTGGGAAGTATGAATACTGATTCTCGAACGAGGCATCATGAGAGGCTGTGTAGGAAAAAATTGTCTTTATCCTGTCCAAATTAGGAGTAACTCACTAGTGATTGAAGAATCATTGTCACTGGAGGAATTAATTGATAGGTGGTTAGACGCAGTGATCGAGAGTTCCTCTTCCCTCGATGTATCAGAGGTATGGCTCTCTTCTGATGTGTCGGCCGCATCATATTCTCGATCGTCATCGTCATCATGATCGTTTGTACCTCCCACTCCTCCCCCAATCATTTCTCCTGACTGTGAAAACTCCAATCTCTCAAGGTGATTCCTATCATCTGAATTGTTTTTTTCTCATTAGTAAAATAAACTATAAATAATAATACAAAAAAAATAGAAATTAAAAATTGAACAAAAAAATTGAAAATTGACAATGAAAATTAATGAAAATGAATTGATGGATTATCTATAAATGATTTAATCTCACTTACCATCGTTCACTAACACTTTCACTACATATGTTCGTCCATTCACCCACTTGATTTTAGCCTTCGATCCATCTTCACTCCACATAAGCTCTTCAGACCTTACAATATCCACCGTCCTTGGATATCTCCCCGTGAACAGCACGTAAGCCCACATCTTCTTCGTGAGGAAATTTACCTTCTTCGTAGACAGAACAAGACGTGTTGAGGTCAGAATGCCGACGAAAAAACAAGTGCCCATCAAAAAAGGGATAAAAAATTATCTTCACATGTTCGAATTCGCATGCTTGAACGGAATTATGAGATTTCAAATTATTTCAGTAAAAATTGTTTCAATAAGAAACGTCAATTGTATATTTTTGTGGGTCTCTCTGTGTGACACGCAGACCATGAGGGCCCCACGCAGACCCCAATGAATCCTCAGTGTGTCAGACGCAGACCCCCTATGAATTTTTCGAGGGTTACACACGTGTGACACGCAGGTGATTTCCAAAGATCAGCGTGTCGATCGACCATGAAAGATCCGATGAGAAGCCAAAATTTTGATTTTTTTTTACAAAAACAAAAATCTCACACTCAAAGGATCATATTTTGCATGAATTTCTTAATTGAAAATCGATCGTAATACCACCGCAATCCCTCAAAAAAGTTCCAGCGAAATTGAAACTGGACAAATATTCGATATGTGGATGTTTGGGGGTGAAAAGCCCAAATTTTGAGTTTTATTTTACAAAAAAAATTCTCACCCTCAAGTGATTATGTCCTACATAAATTTCTCAACTGAAAATGGATTCTAGGCATCTCTCAACACCTCAAAAAAGTTTCAGCGAAATTGCAAGTGGGCAAATATTCGAAATGTGGATGTTTTGCTTTCTTTTACAATTAATTTCCCTATCAATAACCGCTGGGGAGACAGAGTAATAAATTAAACCTCCATACATTGCAACTTCAGAGTGGATGAGGATTTGTTTTCGTTTTGACGTTTGCTCCATTCGAATAATCAATTGATAAAGAGGACGAAAAATTCGGGAGGACAACGAGGAGAAGAATTCGTTCATTTCATACTGAATACAACGTGGAAATTTCGGAGATGGAAGAACCAGGACTATCGACTACGGAATCTGAATGGAGGAATGATCCGAAGAACGCTCCAAAGAGGAAGAATTTTTTGCCAAACATGGGCGTTCATAACGGATTCTCCTACGTGTACAGCCATACAACAGTAGGAGGCGTCATGTATGCACTTTCATTTAGAAATTTCCCTTTATTCCCTTTATGTAATAAGAAAGATTCTCCGTCCCATTACAAGTTTGCCATATATCGCTTGCTAAGTGAAAAAAGGTCGTATTGACCATTTTGATAATTTTAGGCCAACGAAGTGGAAAAAGGTCGTATAAACCTAATCTAGGGACTATGAAATCTGGACGATTTGGGCTCTTTAGAATCATTTGAACCCAACTTTTGAGGACATTTTTTTCTGGCGCATACGACCTTTTTCCATAAATCTGCCTCCAATATTGAAACAATGAAAAATAATCGTGTTTCCCCACAAAAATTGAATTACGTACAAGAATTTTGATAAAAGAAGCTGTAAACACGTCTTTATTTACAGACCGAATGAGATCTAGATACAGAGATATTTTTTAGATTAACGGGCATGTCTTCCTGGCAACGTTGCGTCTGCAGGATTTCGTCTTCCATTTGGAAGAAGAAAAATGGAAACCACCGTGAAATTATGAGTCAGCTCGCACCACCCAGAAAAATGAATTATTTGACTTGAATCAACTTTACTTGCATCGAATAAATCCTTTATTAGAATTAAATAAACAAATTATGTCATTAAAATAAAGTTTATTCAATTCAAATAGATCATTTTTCTGGGTGGTGCGAGTTGACTCATAATTTCACTGTTGTTTCCATTTTCCTTCTTCCAGATGGAAGACGAGATCCTCCAGACGCCAGCGATGGAAGGGAAACGTTGCCAAGGAGACTGCTCGTTAATCTAAAAAATATCTCTGTATCTAGATCTCATTTGATCCGTAAATAGAGACGTGTTTTACAGCTTTTTGCTGCCGAACGGGAAGCATTGCAATTGACCTATTTTCATATTGTCTAATTTTGATTGGAAACCATGTAGAATGGTCTGAAACGTAAAAATACGAAGTTTGGGCACCATGTTTGTATGTGAACACCTCCAGGGCCAGATGTCCTTTTTGAAAATTAAAAGAATAGTGGGGTAAAATAATTCAAAAAAATATGAAATTTTGCACGATTATAGGTCTTCTTAAGGACTAACTCTGTGCTCGATTTCAGCTCGATCGGCCCAACCGTTTTTGAGAAAAAGAGATTTGTTTGGGAATCGTCGTTCGCGAATCTCTCCAAAACTAGTGGACCAATTCCAATTTGTCTTGTTTCAAAATACTCGTCTTAATGTCCTCGATCTAGATCACTCAAAGCATATATAGCCATCCATATTAAGTTTTCGAGATATTCCCGATTTTCTGTTGTTCCATGAAAAACTTTGCACGCACTCTAGCCTTCGCAAAATTTGGAATATCAATTTGAAATTTGGACAGAATCATTCCCTTGTGATAAGGAAAACTGGTATGGAAGATGGGCTCAATCGGTCCAGTAGTTTTGGAGATATTCAACTTTTCCTGAAAACCTATTATGGGCTATGTCTCAAAAACTACGCAACCGATTTCAATGTGTCTTTTTTTTTCAAAATATTCATCCTAGTGTCCTCTATGTAGATCAATTAAAACGTATGCGCGCTCTAGCCCGTGTGAAAATTGAAATATCATTATTATTCGTTCACAAGGTACCACAGAAGAAAAATTATTTTTTTAATGCATAAAATTTATATCTTTTCCTCAGCCTTTCCATGACAATATTTCCAGATTTTTCGATGCTTAATATGCATGAAAAATGCAAAAAAACTATAAAGAAGCTACTGAGAAGAAGATTTTCATCACTAGGCCCGAGAAAACCGCGATTGTAATCTCACTTTGCTCGGTTAGATCGCGTTTTGCGGACTTTTGCCCATCCGATAGCTTATAATACCGTCTCAAAATTCAACAAACGTAGGAAAATGCATTTCAGAGTTGAATCAGCTAAAATTTTGAAAAAAAACAATGCAATAGCATACATTTTTCCAAGATATCTAATTAAAACAGCTATGTTACACTAAATTCATTGAAATAAAATTATTTACCTATTGTATAATCATCTAGTCAATGAAAAGCAATAGGGAATAAATTATTGAATTGAAATTTCCCCAGAGAAAGAGGAATTATGATTCAATATTCGAAAATTAGCACCAAAAGGTACTCTTTTTAATAGTTTCTCCTCAAATAGACTGGCGATATCATAATGCCCTCTATGGACTGATCGAGAAAATTAAAAATAACGGATTCTTGTTTAGAAATATCTCCTTTTCTATTTGTGATCCTTCGCTGAGCAGGAAATCGATTTGCAAACATTACCGACGACCTCTCCCAGGTTCAGCACCCTGTACAGGCAAAGCTGAAATCATCAACGGAGAATATATCGAAACTGCAGAGCACAATCATATAGGAAAACCTAATGCAGCTGATGTGAAACGCTTTCGTATGGAGTTGCGTGAAACAATAGCATTGCATGGCGGTAAAAACCGCGAAATCTTCGATGCGTTTAAAAAAAAGTAATGTCAACACGATCTGTTGTAGCCTACGAAACAGAGAGGAACATTGGAGAATAATTGTCTGATCCCTCTGATGGATCCAACCCAGAGTTGACTCTGGGTTAACTCTGGGTTCAGGGAGAAAACCCATAGTTTCTCTCTTTTTACTCTGGGTTTTCTCCATGAACTCAGAGTAAACCCAGAACCAATTTTGGGTTTGATTTATCAGGGCCTGTGAAGCAATATCAATTCCTTCATCATCCCACAGACATCCTAAAGCAAATGACGAACCTTATCGTGGCAGGACTATGAGGGTTCAGAAAGCAAAGATGAATCCACCTTACCCAAAGAATCTCGCGGAATATGGGGCTTCTTTGGAGCAAGAGAAATATCAACCGATGCTGGACTACTCCGCAGGTCACATGACAGCAAAAGTTTTGCGAGACGAAAATGATGACGTCTCAGTAGTCTTTGGAGATCGAACCATGTTCGAGACCATTCTGCCCAACGTCGAACCTGGGGTAGAGGTTTTTATCGATGCCACGTTTGATTCAGTGCCGGTAAAACTGAATATTTTGCAGATCCTAGAGATTCAAGTGTGCGTGTTTGACCATGTGAGTATCGATTTTCAATTCCTAGGCATCTTCATACACTGTTAAAAAATTACTCCTGAAATTTCAAGAAAAGTGTTCTAATTTTTATCGCCTCATTCACATGAAATTTTCATCTAATTTTCCACTGAAAAATCAGTCCAATTTTATCGAATTCAATGGAATTGGAATTTTCAGGTCCATATGACAATGAAAATCATTAGATTTTTATTTGGCATTTATCTCCCTGAATTTTGAATTGATTGAAGATTCAATCCGATGTGATGTTTCATTTTCTAACTGAGTTTGAGAATTCTAGATTTCATTGAAAAATCAATGTTCGCCTAAGATGGAAAATCCAATTTTCTTGAATTTCCAAGTTCTATAACAAATTCAATGAACGATTTTACCTTAAATTTAATTCAAATTCACAACATTAAGGATTCAAATTCACTTAAATTTCGAAAAATTCCAACAGTGTATTGATTTTTTTGGTCCAGGGAGTTGTAATAGTACATGCTTTGATGGAGAAGAAAACGACAGAAGCGTACAGAGCAGTTTTTAAGTATGTTTTTGAGGAACTGGCACCTGAGTTGAATATGCGAATTAAAGTACACATGGATTTTGAGGAAGCCCCAAGGAATGCCTTCAGAGAAGTTGTACCTGAAGCTATCTTTGAAATGTGTAACTTCCATTTCACTCAGGTTTGTTACTATATCGATTGATCTCTTGAGATTTCGAGTAGTCAAACGCTCGCGTAATCGACAGAGAGAAAAAGTTTCTGATTCCCAGAACGATTCTAGAACACAGAACCGTAGTTCTGAAAACCAGACACTTTTTTTCTGTGTCATGATGTTGCTAAGCCAGTTGAAGATTTATGTGGAGAATGACACACCTGAAACAGGTGTTTTAGGAGTGAAAAAAAAAATGAAATCCATGAAACTCCGAAATCACTTCCAATCCTGAAAATTTATCGACTCAACGAGAGTTGTTGGGGGAGGGAGGGGGGAGGGGATAGTAACATAACCATTTTCCGCCGAGCCGTCAGACAACTTCCCCGGAAAAATTCCCTATTGGCTTCAACGTTCTACATGGAACTCACAAATTTTAGTGTTATTTTTCAATAGGTATATTTCAAATGTTATACTTCGAAAAGGTAAATTCATCTCCTCACTCACATTCTGTTGATTTCAAATAGAAATTCCTGAATGACAATTTCGCTCTGCGGCTCTCTCGATTCTACAATAATTTTTCGCGGGATTTTATTTCCATGTATAATCGTGTCACTTTTCTCTTTCCATTTTCAAGGCTGTAGTAAAACAGGCCTATAAGAAGAAAGCATTGAAGAGAGAGAGGAAAAGCAAGGTGAACAAAGGAAAGAATGAACAAGAAAGTAAGAACAAGAAGAAAAATAAGAAGAATGAGAGAGAAATTAAAGTTGCACAGGGAGTGCAAAGAATCATCACTCTGTTACTGGCTCTCGCATTTATGCCCGCGAAGTTGATCGAAACGCTGTTTACGAAAATTAAGAGTGAGATAAAGGACAAGGACGTGGAAAATCGAATGAAGAAATTTCTTGATTATTTCAATAAACAGTGGATCAGGAGACGTCCCCCCTCAGAATGGTCTGTTTACAAAACTCCTCGGCGAACTAATAATGCAGCCGAATCGTGGAATCGAACTCTGCACCAAAAGATCGGCCATAAACCAGGGCCATGGGAATTCACTAGTAATTTCATTCATTTTCGCCTTCTGCACACTCGGAAAAAAATGAGTCGGTGTTTCCCCTCAAATCCACCGATAGAGCGCGTCTCGGCTGACAAAAACGAGTGTTATCACTTAGAGAATCGAAATTTACCCCCCCACTGATAAATTTTAGGGGAAACACCATTTTATTTATTTTTCCTATCTTCATTTTAATACTCATTGATATTTCTGGCCTCTATAGTGACCCTTCTAACCCCTATTTTGACCGTTATTCATTTCTTCCCACTCATTTCAAGGGTTGAGATTATTCGTGGGTTGAAATCTCCACGTTATTCCACAAGACTCGTGACTCATTTCGCGCACTATTGAAAATTGTAGTCTGGAATTTCCGGTACACTTTTCTTAATTTTTTTTCGCATTGAACTTTCACGGAAATTTCAAGGAATTTCGTCATTGAAAATTCAAAATTTCCTGGAAAAGTCAGTGATAACTATAAATTCTAGTTCCATTCGTCTCTGAAAATTAATGGAAAACCAAAAAATTCCAGATAACATCTACTTGAATGTTCCGGACAGTGACACTGAACATAATTCAGGGGGGAAAAAATCATGAAATTTCAGATTTCACTGCCATTTGGCACTGAATATTCATATTTCAGTGGAAATGTGAATAAATTAAGGATTTTTCGTCTTTATGCTGCTTAAAATTCTGGAATTTCACTGAATTTTCAAGGTTTTTCAATGAGTGTGCTTATTGAAGAGTGATTCATAGCACAATCTTTTCAACATTACTTTGACCTTTTATTAGGAAAACTCACTGATGCGCAGAGTCGTGTAAGGAGCGACTATGACGCAATCGCAAATGGGAACATCCGATACTCAGGTCGTTGGAGTGACGAATTGAACGAGTCGAAACTGAGGATCATCGAGAGGAAATTGAAACGTAAACGATATACTCCCTGGATGGCTCTGCAGCAGACCGGTCATTGTGTCAATTTTGAAAAGAGTAAGATCTAGACTTTGTCTGGCACTTCACTGAGTTGAGATCCTTTTCCCATTTCTATTGCAGAGTATAAGGAATCGAAAGCGAAAATCACAAAGGCAAAAGAAGTTTACGAGTGCAAAAATGATCAGCCACCCGGTAGCCTCAAGATCATTCTGAAGAAACACACCATCTAAATTTTGATTGTGAATAGGATTTGAAATAAGAAGAAAGTTTAAGAATCATCGTCTTCTAGTCGCTTGAAAATTAGGAATTTTGTGGAAAAAAAATGAAAATTTCATGACTTTTCCCTCTTAACGTATTATGGAAGTCTGGGAGAGAGGTTCTGTCAACGATGGATTCACTCTTTTGAAAATTACGAGTCAACTGTCCATGGAATTTCAATTTTTTTTTATAATACGAAGGCAAGGAGCCAGTTGGGGGCTGTAGAGCTTGGGGCTGTAGCGGTATTTTTTGGTGAGGGATTGTGGGGGAGGTCGAGAAATTATCTCTATTCATGGGCGTAACTTCCTATGGAACTCCGGATGAATTTAATTTTTTTGTTTCATATGAAGATGAATTTTATTGATTTATAATTGATTCATAATTACAAACTAATGAATAAAGTAATTCATATTATTTTTGTCAACATATCTAATGAAAAATCTTTTTTTTTTCAAATTATTCCACCTAAATCAAATAGTCATTGACTCCTTGTAGTGGTTGACTCCCGGAGTCGGTTGGGAGTCTGGAAGGGCTTGGGGCTGAGGAAGGCATTTGTCAGAGGAATTGTGAAAGAGGTGAAGAAGTTCATTAGGCTTCTGAAGGGCGGGGGTTTGGGAGGGTGTGTAATAGAGAACCTGTCAAGTAGATAGTTGTAAAATATCTTCTTTGTTTTCTACAAAGATTCCATCTGGAAATTGTTTCAACGCAATATAGTAGGAATGGATGATTCGTTCATCTTACATTAGATTATCAATCTTATTTTTATTTAGTTGATTTTTATATTTCCTTATTTTGGGTGGAAATGCCCAGAAATGTCATTATTCTTGAAGGAATGATTTTATTATTGCATCAGATTTTTTTTTTGGGGAACGAATGAAGAATAAAAAAAAACATGGCTGGACTGTAGAATGAGGCGCCTCATTGTTCCCCCACTGATCGTTAAACCGAGATTAATATTTTTTCACTGGTGATCATTGTAATTAGCTGAAGACAACAATTCATGCTTAGGGCTGCGCACGAGACCGAGACCAGTCTCGGTCTCATCTCGTCTCGTCTCGGTTTTTCGAGACGAGACCGAGACGATACCATTACCACATTTTTCGAGACGAGACCGGACCGATACCGACGGGGAACCGAGAGTCTCGACGAGAGTTTCGGTTTTTTTTTTTCATTTTTTTTTTCATTTTTCTCAGCTATTAATGCATTATTTCTCATGTTTTTAATTTTCGAATTGTCGAAAGGATTACGTATGAACAAATCACTAGAATGCGAATAGACATGTAGGGCCCTCTATGATTCAAGTGTTCAGGTTAACTCGTGAAGTTCTCATCCACCGGTCGTGTTTCTAGCAGGCGAATGTTCAATAATTCAATCACTCGAGTAGGGTATTTCATGTCGGGCTTCCATGGATTGGCAACGAAGACAGAAATTACGTAAAGACTGCAGTTTTGAATTGAAGCAACCAAAACAGCAATAATCAGTAAATTGTGAAAAGTATCACTCTTTTAAAATGTCTTCTAGTGAGGATAGTAGCGATAGTCCTCCGCCGAAAAAATCACATGTATCAACGACTCATAACCTTGAAGGGGCAACTGTTGGAGAATGTGCTTCAGTCAGGGATCAGGTTCCAAAAGGAAAAAAGGAGACTGGATCAAAATTTAGAGCTTATTATGATTTCGAAGTGCGTGACAGTAAACCAGTAGGCATTTGCTTGGAATGTAAAAAACGAAGAATCGTAAAGATGATTGGACGTAAAGATGGGAGTACGTCAGGCATGAAAAAACATCTAGAAACTGCACACAAACAAGCATTCAATACTCTCTTCCCAGCGTCAACTCCAGGAAATGTGAATCCAGATCAGAGACTCATAACTGAAATGCATTCAACAGTAAGTAACTGAATTGTTTTATTTTTGTTTTTAACTTCAGAGTGATTCCTCTTTCGAGATGCAAGATTATCGTATTTTTACATTTTCACCACTTCACCACTCATATCAGCTATCGATTACTTTTTTCAAGTCGGCATCTTGGATCATCTCTGAAATGGGAATGAAAATAGCGAATTATGTTTTTCATTATTTCAATAGTCTCTGGATCCATTGCTAATCTGACATTCGATTGAATTCATGTCCCTTCATTAGCCACTCGATTGAGGGTGGAAATTCATTCCAGTTTTTTTTTCCAGAAACCCATGTCTCCTGGCGAGTGGGAAGTGGAGATTGTCAACTTCCTTGCTAAAAAACGTTTGCCTCTCAGTTTTTTTGATGACCCACAGTCCCAGAAGTTCTTTACCAAACTCAATCCAGATGTCAAAATGCCTAAACGAGACACTGCCAAAAGAATGGTCATACGTCAGCATGCCAAGAGAGAGGAGAAAATTAAAACTCTTCTCCATCACAATTCATCTAAAGTCTCATTCACAATAGATGTATGGACGAGTTTTAATGGGAGATCTTATTATGGAATTACAATTCATTATGTCGGAAATGACTGGAAAATTCATTCACTAGTTCTTGATTTTGTCCCGGCCCGAGGATCTCATACTGGTAAAGCAATCGCAAAGATATTCTTCGACACTTTGAATGAATTTGATCTCCAAGGGAAAGTTCAAGGCATCACCGTTGATAACGCTTCTGCGAATACGACCTTCATGCTAGAGCTTGGAGTGTTGATGAATGACGCAGGTTATTCGTTCGATAATATTAATCAGCATTTCAGATGTGGTGCCCACATTCTCGCTCTGGGTGTACAAAATACATTGTCATTGATAAGAGTACAAGCTACGAAAGACGACGGGGACTCTCCAGTTGAGCAAAATTCGATTGACAACTCAGATTCTGATAATCCTTCCGACTCATCCAATGAGTCTTCAGATGAAGAATCCGAGGATGAGGTTTTCTCTGAATTAAGTCCTGGTACAGCTGTTATCAAATTGAGAAATACTTTCAAAAAAATAAAAAAAACAGAGAAAATTCAGAATATGCTGAGAAGTTTTTGCAATGCTGCTGGGATTAAGTATCTGAAACCTCCTTTGGATGTGAGCACGAGGTGGGGAAGCACGGACTATATGATCAATGCAGCATTGAGGATGAAGAAAGGCTTAAATTTGTTGTGGTCTGAGTGTGAAGAAGTCGCGAGTTTGAAGATGAGTGAAGACGAGTGGATCTTATTGACACGGATTCATGA
>NW_021680554.1:139284-142116 GCF_001412515.2 Diachasma alloeum
GAGTCTTCAGATGAAGAATCCGAGGATGAGGTTTTCTCTGAATTAAGTCCTGGTACATCTGCTATCAAATTGAGAAATACTTTCAAAAAAATAAAAAAAACAGAAAATTCAGAATATGCTGAGAAGTTTTTGCAATGCTGCTGGGGTTAAGTATCTGAAACCTCCTTTGGATGTGAGCACGAGGTGGGGAAGCACGGACTATATGATCAATGCAGCATTGAGGATGAAGAAAGGCTTAAATTTGTTGTGGTCTGAGTGTGAAGAAGTCGCGAGTTTGAAGATGAGTGAAGACGAGTGGATCTTATTGACACGGATTCATGACTTTCTCAAAGACTTTGATCATCTTTCGAAGACTTTGGGAGCAGAAAAATATGTTACATTACCTCTCGTCGTTGTTGCTTTCAATATGTTGTTGGATCGAATTAAATCCACAACATCGAGTCTTGATTTGAAAGAGGAAAGGACGAAGGTTGATGAAATCCTCATCGAAGCGTTCCAAGCAGCGAGAGACAAAATAATAAAACATTACAACAAAACTAATTGGGTATATTGTGCTGCCCTGATTCTGGATCCTAGACATAAAGTTTCTACATTTGAACAAACTCAATGGGGTAGAGAGATGAAGGAGGAATCTCTGGCATTTTTCGAACGAATGTACAAAGAGAATTATACCAAACCTGAAAAACAAACTGTAGAAGAGGAAAATACAGAAAAGGAGACAAAGAAGAACAGCAGTAAGGAGAATGATGATCACTTGAAGCCTGGGGGAATTGATTTGAACTCAATTTTCACTGATTCATGTAAAACGAAACATTGGAGAGATGAACTCGAGGAGTATCTTAATCTATCAAGAGCTGACAAACACCAAGATTTACTTGAGTGGTGGAGAGCAAGAGAAAGTACATTCCCTACTCTTGCAAAGATGGCCAGAGATTTATTTTCTATTCCAGCAACATCAGTGCCTGCTGAGAGACTATTTTCCCTTGCTGGTCTGATCATCACCAATCTCAGAAATTCCATGAGTGACAAATCGGCTCGAGCCTTACTGTGTTTGCATTCTTGGGCATCTTGCGAGTTCAAAGAGTTCATAAATGCCCCATAACTTGTTTAGCCTTTATCTTTGACTTCATAAGTATTAAGTTTTGAAAGAAGATTATACAAATATATATAATATAGATAATGTACACATTGTACATATTGTATTCATAATTTTGTAGTTGTAAACGTTGAGAAAATAAAGTGTTCGTATCAAAAACATCATTTTGACTACTGTAAAATCAATCATGACTATGACGAGACGAGAGGGAAATTCAAAAAAAAAAAATACTAGCACAAGAAAAGATGAATTTTTCCAGAAAATGGGACGAGACCGAGACGAGACCGAGGCGAGACCGAGACGAGACAACAATGTCGAAGACCGAGACGAGACCGAGACGATATCAAATTTTCGAATTTTTTCCGAGACCGAGACGAGACTTTCAAAAGTCTCGTCTCGTCTCGTCTCGTGCGCAGCCCTAATCATGCTTCCAAATGTAATTCTATATAATTCTATTCTATGTAATTCTGATTTCTTTCGATTCCCTAATTTTGGGACGAAATGGCTGGAAATATCACAAAACATGAAGAAATGATGTTTTTAAAAAATGTCTGGATGTACGTATGCATGTGTGCACATTCGTGTTCGTATGTCCAGAGCTGTGCTCATGACTCGAGAAAGATTGAGGCAAAGAAGCTAAAATTCTGGCTGCTGATTGATGCTACAGAGACTCAAACGCGGGCTAAATTTAAATTCTATCAGATGAGCGGTTCCTGAGATACAGCGATTCCTCAAGAATCATTTTTTTGCAGATATCTCCTAAACCATTCGACCTCTTGAATTTTTTTTTATAATCATCATAGTGACATCTATTCAATTCAATCGGAAAGAGACCATCCCACCCCGAGCAATGTCGTTGTATTATTTTTATTTTCAACTGAATTGTTCATTGGAAACTCGTGAGTGATTATCGCCCTTTATTTGTCCCTAATTTGACCTCGATTTGTACCTAGTGAATCCCTTCTTTGTCCTTTATTTGTCCTTCATTCGTCCTTAACTTGTCCTTTTTTATCCTTGATTCGTCCTAAACTTGTCCCTGTTTGTCCTCGATTTGTACCTAATGAATCCCTTCTTTGTCCTTTATTTGTCCTTCATTCGTCCTTAACTTGTCCTTTTTTATCCTTGATTCGTCCTAAACTTGTCCCTGTTTGTCCTCGATTTGTACCTAATGAATCCCTTCTTTGTCCTTTATTTGTCCTTCATTCGTCCTTAACTTGTCCCTTTTTTATCCTTTAGTCGTCCTAAACTTGTCCCTTTTTTGTCCTTTATTTGTCCCTAATTTGACCTCGATTTGTACCTAATGAATCCCTTCTTTGTCGTTTATTTGTCCTTCATTCGTCCTTAACTTGTCCCTTTTTTATCCTTTAGTCGTCCTAAACTTGTCCCTTTTTTGTCCTTTATTTATCCTTAACTTGACCCTAGTTTATTCCTAATTTGTCCGGAATTTGTCCTTTGTCTGTCCCTTATTCATTCCAAATTTGTCCTTTATTCGTCTCTCATTTGTCCCATTTTTAGCCCTTATTGGTCCCAACCTGGTCCCTTACTTGTCCCTCCTTTGTCCTTAATCTGTTCCTTATTGGTCCCACCTTCGTCCCTCACTCATGTCCCATTTTTTCGGTTATTTATCCTTTCTCTACTCCTTTGTCCTTTTTTTATATTCTTTAAATCATTTCCCGAATCCATACAGAGCGAGAGAGAGTGAGAGAGAGAGAGAGAGAGAGAGAGAGAGAGAGAGA
>NW_021680554.1:142156-142424 GCF_001412515.2 Diachasma alloeum
GAGAGAGAGAGAGAGAGAGAGAGAGAGAGAGAATGAGCGAATGGGTGAAACAGGAAAAAAAACAAAAACTCGAATGTCAATGAAGTTGGGAGGAAGCTAAAACAAAAGAAAGGACGCAAACTTCAAGACATTTGCCGTTAAAGACGTTTACCTAGACCCTGAAATTTGTGTCACGTATTGAGTATTAAATGCTCAACACGTTGGCACAAATTTCATCCCTTAGTCGCAGTTAGGGTCGGTGGAATGAATTTTTGAATTGAAAAAAAAA
>NW_021680554.1:142434-142688 GCF_001412515.2 Diachasma alloeum
ACACCAAGATTTACTTGAGTGGTGGAGAGCAAGAGAAAGTACATTCCCTACTCTTGCAAAGATGGCCTGAGATTTATTTTCTATTCCAGCAACATCAGTGCCTGCTGAGAGACGATTTTCCCTTGCTGGTCTGATCATCACTAATCTCAGAAATTCCATGAGTGACAAATCGGCTCGAGCCTTACTGTGGTTGCATTCTTGGGCATCTTGCGAGTTCAAAGAGTTCATAAATGCCCCATAACTTGTTTAGCCTT
>NW_021680554.1:145156-146177 GCF_001412515.2 Diachasma alloeum
TTAGGGTCGGAGGAATGAATTTTTGAATTGAAAAAAAAAATTTTTTTCCAATTCCTTCATGCTTTCAAAAATTCACTCCTCCCTCCCTATTAGGCGCTAAGGGATGAAATTCGTGTCACTCATTGAGTATTAAATGCTCAACACGTTGGCACAAATTTCATCCCTTAGTCGCAATTAGGGTCGGAGAAATGAATTTTTGAATTGAAAAAAAAAATTTTTTTCCAATTCCTTCATGCTTTCAAAAATTCACTCCTCCCTCCCTATTAGGCGCTAAGGGATGAAATTCGTGTCACTCATTGAGTATTAAATGCTCAACACGTTGGCACAAATTTCATCCCTTAGTCGCAATTAGGGTCGGAGAAATGAATTTTTGAATTGAAAAAAAATTTTTTTTTTCATTTTCTTTGCTCTTTCAAAAATTTATTCCTCCCTCCCTATTAGGCGCTAAGAGATGAAATTTGTGTCACTCATTGAATATTAAATGCTCAACATGTTGGCATAAATTTCATCCCTTAGTCGCAGTTAGGGTCGGAAGAATTAATTTTTGAATTGAAAACAAAATTTTTTTTTCAATCTCTTCGCACTTTCGAAAATTCACCCCTCCGTCCCCAAAAGCCGCTAAGGGATGAAACTCATGTCATTGAATTGAGCATTTAATACTCAATAAGTGATACAAGTTTCATTCCTTAGCTATAATTCGGGGGGGAGGGATGAATTTTCAACCGAGACGCGTGTTCCCCGCGCCACTCGACGCTGTAACCAATGGAAAGACGATTGGTTGATCGTCCTTCCATTGCGTGTGGAGGGGGAATTACGTTCTCCATTCATTCTCCCCTCTTCGTCATTCCAGCGAACAGAGAGAGAGAGAGAGGGAGAGAGAGAGAGAGGGAGAGAGAGCGAGAGAGAGAGCAATATCGTTGCGCTCTTTTGTCTCACATGCTGCATATCACATGGATGTGCGCCCGCTTAAAAATCACTCCCCATTGGCCCACCCTTAACTGCCAATAACTTTTTAGGGGTG
>NW_021680554.1:146396-189759 GCF_001412515.2 Diachasma alloeum
TGAATTTGAGAGTGAATTTCTGTGGTTCCCGGTAGCTTAGTCGGTAAGAGTGCACCTTGTATAATACAAAAATAAGGGCAAAATTTAAGACAATTCAGGCGACGCAAAAATTCTCTCTAAATTCTAATTCTCTTAGAATTCTTTAATGCCTAAAGGAGGTTAGGCGGTGTTTGAGGTGAATTTGAGAGTGAATTTCTGTGGTTCCCGGTAGCTTAGTCGGTAAGAGTGCCCGGCGCGTATCTGGGAGACCCGGGTTCGATTCCCGGCTGGGTGAAGCGGAAATTTTTTCTCTCTAAATTCTAATTCTCTTAGAATTCTTTAATGCCTAAAGGAGGTTAGGCGGTGTNGGTAGTCTGATCAAAAAGTGCAAGAGGACTTTTCTGCTCAGAATCACCCCCTGATCCTAGGGTGTTCAGATGTACATGTACTTATGAAACTCCCTGTATAGGGAGAACACTTCAATGTGGTTTCTCATACTTGTAGCCCTCTCCAGGCAAATTTTTAAAGTACAGAATAGGCCGTCCAAGTGCCCTGAAGATCCCACCTTTGTTTGTTCTCTAAAACAGCATATCCATGCTTCACTGAAATTGATTGCATTTCAACGATTATTTGACAAAATTGTCAAATTTCAGTATTCAATATTGAGCACTTTAGACATTAGTTATGTCGTTTATAGTGATTATTGTGTTGCTTTTGTTAATCCATCTACTTATTCTCGGATCAACTAGGCCAATCGTTATTGAGAAATCTCGAAGCCTTCATCCTGGAGATGTTTTTCCCAGTAGATACATGGTGTTTAACACGACTCAATTGCCTGACCTACCATGGCATTTAAAAAAATTTATGATCAATTCGACAAAGCAGAGAAAATATCGAAATAACTCCATGAATATTTCAAAACAACTGCCTAACCTAAGAGTAACTATACATTGTTACGTTGTAACACCTGCGAAGGCGGCAAATGGTGGCAGCACCTTCTCGCTCGACGGGGGGATGCACGCCGATGGACGCCATGGCGTCAGTTAGTTAACACCGACACTGAAACGTGTATCGAGCTCTAACAAAATCTTAAATCTTATCGAGTCATCACGACTTTAAACAAACGAACCCAACGGGTTCAACAAATTAAACTAACTAACAACGAACTAGTGCACTAGTGAAACGAATTTTACTAGCAAGTGGCTATAAAATTAAGGATCGAACGAACGATTAACCAACGGCTCGAAATCATACGATTTCGTGCCTCCACATGGCAGACAGCCACGCTTCCAAGGACGCAACGAACGATTGCGCCAATCAACCCCCAAATTCGCCTGCGTTATTAAGGTTTTAGTGTAGGTTAATATTTATATGTGTGGACACGTGCTAACCATTGTCACAAACAACTAAAATAACGAACAAATACATTGTGTTGTATGTATGCGTGTGTGAATCATCGTATGTGTCACCGCCATTCGCAGTGAACCCTCCAAACTTAGTGTATTCATAATAAATCTGGGTTTTTTATGCCGAAAGGCTTTTTCCCACAAACTGTGTTCTTTTTTTTTTACAATTTAATGCAGCTATCATACCACCTAGGGTATGATAGCCTCCAACGTCAATTCATGATGCCTCCTGTGAGGTATGAACTCACAACCCCTGGTTTAAACTGCGAGTGACGTGTGCGCACAAATACGTAAAAATAAAGAAAAACGTTATAAAAACAGTTAATCAGTCCTCGACGAATCATCACGTCAGACAACGCTCATCGTCAGCCATCACCCGTCACTCCCGTTCCAGCAAGCATCAACGTCCAGTAGATCTCCGCATCGTAACTTAGTACAAAGATAAGTCTGCCATAGTTATCTTACTTGCATTCAGTTCGTCAATTTTGTTCATTTGGTCGTTATTTTCCGATTCGTTCATATTTTTCATCTGTGTTCCCGTCGTGTGAGTGAACAAGTCTGTTCGCGCGCATGCGTCAGCTGACGCATTTGTGGGACTCACAGCATTAACACGCACCAAATTGAATTCGTTATTTGTGGATAACATCTTTCCTATTCAAACAGTTTACATTTGGTGCAATTTAACGCAATTTAATTAAGTTTTTAATTCATTAGTTGATACATTTTAACGGAATGTAGTTGATTTTTCTCAGTCAATTAGTAAATTGAATTATTATAAAACAGTTATTTCATCTTTTTAAGTGTTTTATCAATTTCTATAAAATCACCTGTTCTATTAATTTAAAATAGAAGCCTTTTTATAATAAAATTCAGAAATTTTAATCTTGAAAAAATGGAACTTTCTCAAGAAGAGATGAAACGCGTTGCGCATCTTCAAAAAAGATTGAACACTTTTGCCATTCAGGTAGAAAAATTAGAACAATACTTGGAAAGCCTAAATTTTGATCCCACAAATGCTGAATTGCGTCTGGGCAGTTTGTCAACATTTTATGGGAATTGTTTGAAGTACAACGAAGAGTTGACTTCACTTCAACCTGATGATCATCAGATGGAAGCTTTTGTGGATATTGAGGCTCGACATTTCGAGGTGGCTACGGCAGTCACAAAGTTGCAACGAGTCGAGCCACTTCTAAGTTCCACGCTCAATCCCAGCAATATTACGATTACCGAAAGGCAAGACCTACCAAAACTCCCTAAAATTCGGATTCCTGTTTTCGATGGTAAGCGGGAAAACGGGGCTACATATAAAAACAAATTAATTGCTCTTATCCATTCTCGAATGGACATCAGTGACGCAGTGAAGTGCAGTCAACTTTTCGACTCCCTCACGGGCCAAGCTCTGGCCAAAGTCGACGAATTTGATCCTAGTGACAAGGATTATCCGAAGGCTTGGAAAACTCTTCTGGATTTCTATGACCACAAACGCATCGTGGCCGTAGAACATCTGAATGCCNTCGAAATCATACGATTTCGTGCCTCCACATGGCAGACAGCCACGCTTCCAAGGACGCAACGAACGATTGCGCCAATCAACCCCCAAATTCGCCTGCGTTATTAAGGTTTTAGTGTAGGTTAATATTTATATGTGTGGACACGTGCTAACCATTGTCACAAACAACTAAAATAACGAACAAATACATTGTGTTGTNGAATTTGATCCTAGTGACAAGGATTATCCGAAGGCTTGGAAAACTCTTCTGGATTTCTATGACCACAAACGCATCGTGGCCGTAGAACATCTGAATGCCATTCTCGATCTTCCTCAGTTCACAAAGGCGTCCGCTGACGACTTATCGACACTTCTGGACAAAACTCGCCAACATCTTCATATTCTGGAGGGTGTTGGGGCTCGATCGGGTGACGATTTCGTTGTTCGTATCGTCGAGCGCTGTCTTCCTCCAGCAGTCAGAAGAAANAGTTAATCAGTCCTCGACGAATCATCACGTCAGACAACGCTCATCGTCAGCCATCACCCGTCACTCCCGTTCCAGCAAGCATCAACGTCCAGTAGATCTCCGCATCGTAACTTAGTACAAAGATAAGTCTGCCATAGTTATCTTACTTGCATTCAGTTCGTCAATTTTGTTCATTTGGTCGTTATTTTCCGATTCGTTCATATTTTTCATCTGTGTTCCCGTCGTGTGAGTGAACAAGTCTGTTCGCGCGCATGCGTCAGCTGACGCATTTGTGGGACTCACAGCATTAACACGCACCAAATTGAATTCGTTATTTGTGGATAACATCTTTCCTATTCAAACAGTTTACATTTGGTGCAATTTAACGCAATTTAATTAAGTTTTTAATTCATTAGTTGATACATTTTAACGGAATGTAGTTGATTTTTCTCAGTCAATTAGTAAATTGAATTATTATAAAACAGTTATTTCATCTTTTTAAGTGTTTTATCAATTTCTATAAAATCACCTGTTCTATTAATTTAAAATAGAAGCCTTTTTATAATAAAATTCAGAAATTTTAATCTTGAAAAAATGGAACTTTCTCAAGAAGAGATGAAACGCGTTGCGCATCTTCAAAAAAGATTGAACACTTTTGCCATTCAGGTAGAAAAATTAGAACAANCGAGTTCATCCAAAACACTATTTTCAAACAATAAGCTGGGGATTGTGTGTCCCTACCTATTCGCACTTACAATCCGAAAAAGAGAACAGGAGAGAATCTTTCTCAGTCTTCTAGTAAATTTGCTAAGACTACTTCCCACACTTTCGTCACATCGTCCAAAGATGACTCTTCTCCCTCTCAGCTCACCTCTTTGGTTTGTCCGAGCTGCAAGGAGTGTCATCACCTTTACAAATGTCCGACATTCAACGGACTTAGGGTTCAAGATCGTTGGAATCTTGTGAGGAAGGTGAAGGCCTGTCATAATTGTCTTTGGGTTCACCAATTTCCTTGCAAGAGCGACAAGCGTTGCAAAAAATGCAGTCGCAATCATCACACACTGTTGCACAACGAGAAGGGATCGCAACAGTCCAAACCCAAGGACGCAGCAACTCCCACTTCAGGCAGCAGTCAACAATGACTAGCGCGTCCATCATGCAAGACTGGAGCCTTCCCGTCAGACTCGCAATTGATGACCACAGCAGTCATCAAGGTTCGAGACAATCGAGGGAATCCTGTCATGGCACGTGCACTATTAGATTCTTGTTCCACAGTGAATTTAATCACAGAACAATTCGCGAAATCACTTCAATTATCCACAACTAGTTGTTCTATTAACATTGGAGCAGTTGACGGTCTGTGCACTGTTTCGAAGAATTATGTTCAATTAGTTCTTTATTCAAATTACAATAGCTTCAAACAACGATTGAATTTTTTACTAGTGCCAAACATTGCCGATGCAGTGCCTAATGACACGTTCCCTCGAAATCAATTCAGCATCCCTAAGAATGTTCAACTCGCTGATCCTCAGTTTCATCTACCAAGGTCAATCGACCTTTTGTTAGCATCCAACACCACATTGTCGGTTTTATCCATTGGTCAGATTAAACTCTGCCATAAAGATTCTGCCATCGTCTTACAGAAAACTCGTTTGGGTTGGATCGTCGCCGGAGGGTCTGAGATGTTGACTTCTTCAACAACCACTCCGTGCAATGTCGTCAAATTGGACAAACTAATTGAGCGTTTCTGGTATGTTGAAGACTTTGATCATGAACCCGTTCGATCTCGTGATGAAATTTCTTGCGAACAACATTATGTTACACATACCAAATGTGATGTTAGTGGAAGATACATAATTCGACTTCCATTCAGAGATTCCAAATTGAATCTAGGTGAATCTCGTAGGCAGCCCCTCAAACGCTTTTCTTCGTTAGACCGAAAACTTTCATCGAATCCTCCACTGAAATCCGAGTACATCAGAGTGATGGAGGAGTACATTTCTCTTGGCCATATGACTCTTTGTGATGAAACTGAAGGTGGGTATTATCTTCCTCACCATGCTGTCATCAAGGACTCCAGTGAGACCACCAAGGTTCGTGTAGTGTTTGACGCTTCAGCCAAAACTTCTACGGGCATTTCGCTCAATGACACCCTCCTGGTTGGTCCCACTATCCAAAATACCATATTTGAACAAGTTCTTCGATTTCGCACTCATCGCTATGTCATCACGGCGGACATTGAGAAAATGTATCGTCAAATCCTGGTTCATCCAGATGATCGACAGTTCCAAAAGGTTTTATGGCCCTATCAGGGGAATCTTCGAACTTTTCAACTCAACACTGTGACTTTTGGTACAGCCGCCGCTCCATTTCTAGCAGTTCGTACTATTCAGCAACTTGCCCGTGATGAAGCACACGATTTTCCACGTGCCAGTAAACTTCTCCTTCGTGACTTTTATGTCGATGATTTCATTTCCGGGGCCGATTCTTTGGATGAACTATTAACTATCCGTGATGAGATGATTGCTTTATTATCACGCGGTGGTTTCATCATTCGTCAATGGTCGTCTAATCATCGTTCAGCTTTGAACACCTTCGATAAAAAATTCTTCGATTTAGACTGTTTGATCAAAAATGATCCAGTCCAGAAAACCTTGGGAATCATATGGGATGCCCAGAATGATCTGTTGCGGTACACTTTGAATCAAGTTGATACTAACGTCGCTGCAACAAAACGTAAACTCCTCTCTGAATTGTCGAAAATCTTTGATCCATTAGGGTTATTAGGTCCCGTAACATTATTCGCTAAAGTCTTAATTCAAGACTGCTGGAAGGCTAAGATCACTTGGGATGAGTCTCTTCCTCAAGACATTCACACCAAGTGGACATCATTAGCACTTCAACTACCAAGGTTGCAAGAAATCTCATTTCCTCGACAAATTCTGATCCTTAATCATTCTCGAGTCGAAATCCATGGATTTTGTGATGCCTCCATTCATGGATATGGGGCGTGTCTGTATATCAAATCTAGCAATCCACTAGGTGATGTATCAATCAAACTAGTCTGCAGTAAATTGCGAGTAGCACCCTTGAGTGGACTTACCATTCCTCGATTGGAACTCTGCGCAGCTACCATCCTCAAAAGATTATATCTTGAAACTAAGGCTCAGTTGGACTTCTCCATTGATCAGGTTTATTTGTGGTCTGATTCCACTATCGTTCTTTGCTGGCTCAAGGAAGCCCCTCATCTTTTAAGAACTTTCGAGTCAAACAGGGTTGCAGACATTCAAGAGTTAGGAAATCAAGTTAGCTGGAGACATGTCCGATCTGAGGACAATCCAGCTGACGCATTGTCTCGAGGACAACTTCCATCCGATTTCGTCAAAAATTCTCTCTGGACCTCAAGTCCTAGATGGTTGATTCTCGACCAATCCCAATGGCCACAGTTGATCGAACCTTCGGTTACTCAAGTGCCTGGACTAAAAAAGAGCATCTGCCTGCTCACTAACATTTCATCTGAATCCATTTACACTCGTTTCTCGAACTTCGAACGATTGGTGAGAGTTGTTGCTCGCATCTTGCGTTGGAAGAGTTCACAAGCTCCTCGGAATCGTCTACTCTCGGTGGAGGAAATCCACGAAGCCGAATATCGCATCGTCTTGATGGTTCAGCACGAACGATTCTNGTTCACAAGCTCCTTGGAATCGTCTACTCTCGGTGGAGGAAATCCACGAAGCCGAATATCGCATCGTCTTGATGGTTCAGCACGAACGATTCTCCATCGAACTCCGAAGGCTTTCGACGACACAGTCTTCGGAGGGTCCAGTCCGTTCATATTTGAAGGGAACTCCCTTTGATCAATTACATCCATTCGTGGATGACAAGGGAATCCTTCGTGTGGGGGGACGTCTCAAGAGGTCGGAACTTTCCTACAATCAAAAACATCCCATTTTGCTGCCTAGTAAACATCCTGTTACGGATATGATCATTCGACAGGTTCATCAGTCAAATCTCCATGTAGGAATCCAAAGTACTCTTCAGGCCATTCGAACAAAATTCTGGATTTTNTAGGAATCCAAAGTACTCTTCACGCCATTCGAACAAAATTCTGGATTTTAAACGGCAAGGATCAAATTAGGACACTTGTCCGTCAATGTGTTGAATGCATCCGCCAGAAACCAAAGTTGGTTCACGCTCAGATGGCTGATTTGCCTAGAGCTAGAGTCAACGAAGCACCAGCTTTCTCGCGCACAGGTGTCGATTTCTTTGGACCAATTCTCATCAAGGAGAAGAAGGATCGCAACCGATCCTTCCTCAAGGCCTACGGTTGTGTGTTCGTTTGCATGGTTTCAAAGGCCGTACATATCGAGCTTGCCACTGATCTTTCCACAGAAGGTTTTTTATCAGCATTTCAAAGATTTGTCAGTCGCAGAGGAGTTCCTGAATATGTCGATTCTGACAATGGTACAAATTTCGTTGGAGCGAACAGAGAGCTCAGCGAAATTTACGATCTGATTTCCACCCCTGATTTCAAAGAGGTAGTAGGAAACTATGCTTTGTCCAAGCGCATTGAGTGGCACTTCAGTCCGCCACTGTCTCCTCATTTTGGAGGGATTTGGGAAGCGGCTATAAAGAGTTTCAAACATCATTGAAAGCGGGTTTTAAGGGATCACAAGCTCACTTATGAGCAACTTAACACTCTTCTTATCGAGATCGAAGCAATCTTAAATTCGCGACCTTTGTGTACTCTTTCAGCCGATCCCAATGATCCCTTAGCCATAACTCCAGCTCACCTATTGATAGGTAGACCATTCAACGCGCTGCCCGATAAATCGTTTATTTCAGTTCCAGATAATCGTTTGTCTAGGTACAATTTCATCACTAAGGCCAAACAAGATTTCTGGAACAAGTGGCACAAAGAATATCTCCACGAATTGCAAACTCGTCATAAATGGCATGACTCAACTGCGGAACTCAAACTAGGCTCAGTGGTCCTCCTCATGGATGATCTCGTCACCTGTGCACGATGGCCACTGGGAGTGATCGTAGAAGTCTTCCCTGGGAGTGACGGCATCGTTCGAGTCGCATCAGTCAAAACTGCTGGCGGCATCTACAAACAGAACATCACTCGCCTATGTCTCTTGCCTGTAACTTAGTTGTAATCTAGCGTATCAAGAATTGTAAATATGCGAACTTATTCGACCTGCTCTATAACATTATATTCTAATAACATTTCGCAGCTTTCGCCGGGAGTATGTTACATTGTAACACCTGCGAAGGTCTGCTGCCGCGTTCACATGCTGGCGACAAGCGGCGGCGGCACGTTCCGGGCGCCGTTGTCGCTGGTATGTGCCCGCGCTGACGGTTATAGGTAGGCGGCAAATGGTGGCAGCACCTTCTCGCTCGACAGGGGGACGCACGCCGACGGACGCTATGGCGTCAGTTAGTTAACACCGACACTGAAACATGTATCGAGCTCTAACAAAATCTTAAATCTTATCGAGTCATCATGACTTTAAACAAACGAACCCAATGGGTTCAACAAATTAAACTAACTAACAACGAACTAGTGCACTAGTGAAACGAATTTTACTAGCAAGTGGCTATAAAATTAAGGATCGAACGAACGATTAACCAACGGCACGAAATCACACGATTTCGTGCCTCCACATGGCAGACAGCCACGCTTCCAAGGACGCAACGAACGATTGCGCCAATCAACCCCCAAATTCGCCTGCGTTATTAAGGTTTTAGTGTAGGTTAATATTTATATGTGTGGACACGTGCTAACCATTGTCACAAACAACTAAAATAACGAACAAATACATTGTGTTGTATGTATGTGTGTGTGAATCATCGTATGTGTCACCGCCATTCGCAGTGAACCCTCCAAACTTAGTGTATTCATAATAAATCTGGGTTTTTTATGCCGAAAGGCTTTTTCCCACAAACTGTGTTCTTTTTTTCCAATTTAATGCAGCTATCATACCACCTAGGGTATGATAGCCTCCAACGTCAATTCAAGACATTGACATATTCATGTTGGCATGCTTTCTTTCGAGCTTTCTATCACATTGCATTGAAATAGGAACAAAAATATCGACATTATCATCATCATATTATTATTGCTATTAACAACGTCAATTTACTTTCGGATGTTTTTACAAATTTCATACTGTAACGTGTTATTTTCGTTACAAATCATTTCATGGTGTTTAGACCTTCGCGTGGTTTTTGGGGTTTTAGATTGGTTGCCACCAGACTTGAAGTCAAACCTACCATTCAACGAGAGTCATTTTTTTTAGAGTTAATTTTGTATGACTGATTATTTTGTTTGTATTTGAATTTCGTACGAAATCACACGCTCAATGATTGGAGGACTTGTTGGACTACGAGGGACATCGGGGAATGATTGGCATGAACGTCAATTCCCATTTGAATTCGATAGAACCTGGAGTATCTACCGAGTCACGTAAAGCTTCGAACGTTGACCGTGATAGCATGGCGCTGAGAGGACCTTCGTTGCAGAACAGATGAACGAGTGGCGAGTCTACATTAGAGCGGGACTGCTACATCATCGAGGCCTGGACGGGCCGGTGAAATACTATGATTTATTGATTCAAGATCAATTAAATGATTGGAGGTAGCCGGAAGGGCTTAAAGATTATTTATGATTTGATGACATTATTTAAATTGTAATTGGAATTATGGTCTAGTTGGAATAGGTAATTTATTCAACTAATTTAGTCATGCGCAGGCGCAAAGTTAGTAGCGCGCAGGCGTGAGATTTTGGGTCCAATCATAATTGAGAGTAAGGGTCGTATTGCAGCGGCCAATGAAATTAATTGCCGCGCAATTGATGATCGCGTCGACACCTGTCATAGTCGAGCGATCACTTCTGTTCTGGTGGTGACGGCGTGCACGTGTTTCGCACGCCTGCCGAAATTTTTTTTGTCCGACGCCATTTCAGAAGCCATGTTGGGCTTTGGCGTCCCTTGGGTATTTCTCCGGGTTTCCTTGGAATTTCTGGAAGTCACTGGGACGTTTTGAGACCGGCCATGCAGCCGGGAGTTCTTTGGGATTTTCGTCTGGACATCGGTGAGCGTGGTGATTAAACATTTTGGTATTTTGTGAGGGCAAAATCGAGTCAAAATGTTCGGCGTTTCGCACGCCTTTGAGCGACTCTGTTTGATAGTGACGAGATTTTGTCCGCCCAGTGAACAGTTTCCTTTAAATCTTTTAGTTATGTTGTTTTCGTTAAAAACTCTCATTCGTTAGAAATATTAGTTCGTTCGGAATTTTAGAATTTTGATTTCATTTTTTTTTGTTTTGGTTCAGAATTTTGTACGTTAGATCCATCCATTCGGTGAACCATTGAGGTTTCGTAACCCTGGAGATTTTGAAGTATTTAATTTCGGTTACGATTGGACTCTCGTTGGATGGTATTTAACTTGGATAATTTCGAAGGACATTGAACGTGAGTTACTGTGTGTCTCGTGACCTTGCTTCGTTTCGCTGGCCTGATGTCTTGAGTTTACGTATTCGTTTCGGACAGCTAGCTTTACTTGTCACGGAGGCTAATTTTTGGGTTTCGATTGTTCAGTGTCGTTTAATCTACATGAGTATTGACGATATTTCGATTCTGATTTTTTATGATTCTTCTGACATTGTTTTTGACGAATTTGACTAAGTGTGCACTTTCTGATTTTTGTTAAAAGAAACTTTTATTATTTTGATGATTATAGAGTTATTTAATTTTGGAGTCATATGATAGTTGATCGGTTGAAACAACCAAATCGGGGGTTTTCAATTAATTAATCTTGAAATGTATCGAGTCATTTAAATTTTATTAAATACTGTGATTTTTCCCCCGTAATTCTGAGTTTAATTTATTTGTTTTGTTCACCTAGTCACATGTCTAGTCTAAGCTCTTTCAGGAACCGATACACGTCTCTTCGTCTGGAGCTAGTGGGAGACCGTTTCGAGCTTAGGGCTAGTTTGATTTTGTTTCTTTCGTTCCAGTGGTCGTTCTGGTAATAACGACCTGGCGCTCAACTTTTTGTTGTTTTAGTTTCTACGTGAGTGCCAGAGGGCTGCGTATTGGACCGAGGGGTTCCGTGAACCTTGGAAATTACGTCACAATACATAGAATTTTTTTTTAAACTCATGGATTGCATTATTCCTCATGCGATTGAACTTTTTGAAAATAAATTTTTCCGTTTTGTTTGTATTCCAGTTCAAGCTATGGAAAGAGAAAAAATATTTCCACCAATTCAATTACACGATGGTTCTTCCCAAGGATTCCACAGTCTACGTAATCTTCAATTTCATAGCTCGACAAATCTAAATTGCAAACAATTCATTGTTGAAGTCGCAATGTGTCACAAAATGAGCTCTATCAAAAACTTGCAGAACTGTTCGTAACCGACATCATTCATTGGATTCCAAAATTCATCAAATATCAAAAGTACACATTTAACGGTCAATCCGATACACGATCGGCTGATGAAAATTAAATTGATCTTTGAGATGTGGTTAACGAATAATTATCCGCATATAATGTTGTCGGTAAATGGGACAAACGTTAAAATTCACTCTCAGATCATTTTTTTGGGAAGCCAACCCGTACAGTACTCAATATATAATATGGCCAATTATTCTTATCATAATTTTACTTTGGATATTTCTATGTTCTACATTCTATTGGAAACATACAGCAATTCCAAACGGAATTCTTGTTACCAGCAATAATCGTTACAGCTATATATGGCAGGGCCGATCATGACTGGGAGAAAAAACTATTCGAAGTCGAAAATATTGAGATGCTACACAAAATTGGTGGTGGAAACTTTGGTGTAGTGTACGAAGGTATTATAAAAAATAGGTCTACGTTAAACGAAAAATGTGCGGTAAAAACTTTACTTCCCAATGCCACTTTCGACGATGAAATCGATTTATTACATAAAGTACATTTGATGAAAACGTTCGAAAGTCACCATATCGTCAAATCACTTGGAGTAATTTCTAATAGTCGACCAATTCGAGTTATTTTGGAACTAATGGTAAACTTTGATTTGAAAACATTTTTGCAAAAGATGAATGCTAAGAATGTTAGACTTACGCAACAACAATTACTCAGAATATCTGTTGAAATCGCCGATGGAATGGCATATCTTTCCAATAAAGGCATTATCCATCGTGACTTGGCAGCTCGTAATTGTTTGGTAGCCGAAAACTTGACAGCAAAAATTGCAGATTTCGGCTTGAGTAGATACTACAATGATGATCGAAACTACCGGTCGACTACAATGAGGTCATTACCGATCAGATGGATGGCACCGGAATGTTTTCTTCATTAAACATTTAATACTTCCTCAGATGTTTGGAGCTACGGGATTGTGCTTTGGGAAATATTCACGTATGGCGAACTACTATACAGTGACGTGCCACTTGGAGGAGTCATGGACTACTTAAGGCAAGGGAACCTACTGCAATTTCCAGAAGAATGTATGCAAGACCTTCACGTTCTGGTTACAACAATGTGGAGGCAAAATGCTAGCGAAAGGCCTTCGTTCATCGATATTGTGGGGAAGATCCTTGAAATGTCAAATTTCGTTGGCTTTGAGTGCGTGAGCTTCTATCACACATTAAAGAGACAAGTAACAAACAAATAAAGAAAATAATGAGTACAATGCCATAGCCCATTAATGCACAGAATTAATACTTCGCAAGTTTTTTTAATCATTTTGATACGTGGTTTATTTTCTCGAACGTATAAAAATACGGAAGACGATTGTTATCATGAAAAATAATATTCGTTTAAACGAGCATTCAAATATCACACATAGTTAATAATATACTTTTTTGAATGAAAGAACAAAGTTATCAATGAAATTGACTATTCCTCTCTCCCTATCTGAATCAATCCCGAGTCGGATATTTGGACCTGACAAATCCTACCAAGATCTTTCACGATCTTTCTGGACCTAAACTGATCTTTCACGATCTTTCTGGATCTAAACTGACCTTTCCGGTTCTAATCAATCCTCTGACCGATTTTTGTGGAGACCTGTAAAAACCTAAATTGTTCTTTGGCTCTACGGAGCCTCTATTATATTGCGTAGACCTATCAAGTCCTGAAGAAACCTAGGAAATTCGTTTGAGTCCTACTATATCCTGTACCCTTTTTGAAAGAAATTATTCTTCAAGTGATCACGTGACCAATTACCAATTTATTGGAAGATATGAAGAATCTTAATTATCGATAAATTAATGAATAATGAAAATCAATTATTTCAACAGAAATGTCAAAAGGTTAAGTATAGAGTTAATAATAATGAAGTCCCATATGATAATAGAGATATCATTGCCAAATATCTCGGTGAAATGAACACATCATGTTATTTTTCATTTTTTCAAAAATAAATTTGAATAATATCACAATAGAGAACATACCCAATTTTTTTTTCGGAATATAGTGGTTTCAACAATCTTATCAGTACATTTCGATACGATTGCGGAAAAGTGTTTTTATAACCCTCCAATTTGCTTTTTCCAATCAGAGAATCGTTGATTGAAAAGTGCGCTTTTTGGAGGCCTCTAGCGTGCTGTGGCGTCACGGCACGAGAGTCGTCGCGCCTCTCACTCGCTCCCTCAGCGAACCCCGACGCCGGCGACTCGCACGGTCTCTCTCGCACGTTAGCAGTTCAGTGCGCCTACAGTGCTGTGACGTCACACCGAGCGGACCGGGCGTTCTAATACCTAACTTTCAATCAGTCATTAACGTTAATTATTCATTCAAAAACCAATTTTTTTCCCATGGGATGTTTTCTTTTATGATCCATAGAACGAGTTGAGGGAAGAATCCTATAGTAATCCTATTCCTTCCTATAGTAAAAAAGACATGGGTCACTAATCGAACATGGCGGATTTTATGGAGAAAATCGATGATTCTTATTCGACTAATCGAATCGGGGATTGCATGGACATTGGACATTGAGAATATAGCATTGAGAAAGGGCACCTACACGGTGATCAACGCCGGGGCCGCGGTGGCGTTAGTTTAATTATTAAACTTTAATAGATAAATAAAAAATGTTCCCTATCAGAGGAGAGTGGAGCAAAATGGAAAACAATTTTGATCTACTTCAATTTTTAATATCTTCGTTCATGAACAGAGATATTGAGAGTTAGGGTGGATCCCAAACGTTCCACTTTACCCCACCTTCCCTTGCAATCAGTGCAATTTAGAACGATGTTGGGCATATCTAAATATTTTTCATTCAAATGCTGATAGAAATAGGACCGACGGTATTGAACGTTTGGTATTGTCAGAAATACTAAATATCAATTGATTCAGTGTTTAGAGTCTAAACAAAATTCTGAATACTGTACTATTTAGCATTTTGAATACTCCAAAATACGAGTATATTAATAAATAGGTATGAAATATCAAATACCTATTTATTTAGTATTTGACAGTTTTCTTGAATCACTCAAATCATAAATTTCTTATTCTAGACTAATTCCTTTCATTATTTCCGAAAAGAAAAATACTAAATATATATTGATTAATTGATGATAATTACTGAATGCTTTTGTATTCATTATTGATGGACGAACCCAATACTAAATACTTCAGTATTTTAGTATTTATTAAGTTGTTTCATCGTTAAAAAAAAAAGATGGCATATTTATAATGCTAGTTGGATTATGTATGAATTGTTCTGCAATTTTTATAGATTTTTTTTCAAGTAATCAACAATCAAAGGCGTTTCTTATACATGGGCCTTTATGGGGATTTTCGGAGTTAGCACGAAACTTTGTTATCAGCACAGATGGTAACGCAGAAAACTTCTCTTATCGTATATAATTTCCACAGCTAAAAAACACTGCAGAAAAGTAGCAGCTCCTATTTGACATCTTCTTCTGAGTGTCTATTCATCTCGCCAACAAGTAGGTTGCTGAAAAAATTTCAAGAGCAGTTTTTTGTAGATGTCCATATTCACACGAAAAAATAAAATTATTTTCATCTTTTCCCTTCAAACCACGCATTATAGAGATAATTTTATATCCAAGAAGATCTCAAAGGAATGCTTTTTAATTTAAATTAAATTCGATAGTTTTGTTAATTGAGAGATTTCAGGAGATTATGACAAAAATATAAAGAAATTGTTTTTTTTATTATGCTCTAGAGAGATTCACCCTCGAAATGATTCATTGTTTGATGACATGTGAAGAATCTACTGATCCGGTTCTGTTATTTTTCACCACTCCCCTACAGAATTCATAATGAAAATAAAAATATCAATCAACAACTTGAAATGAATTATTCAATTAATTGCGTAGTCTTGATCCCTCGAATAATTACATAAACATCTTACTGACAGTGTCTCTAAGTTATTACAATTAATTATAAATTATTGACTATCTCTAAACGTCAACAGACCTTTTTTTCCGTCATTGAATCCTCTACAAACATAAAAACACTTAACATTTACAAATGGCTTGAGAGCTTTCAAAAATTCTAATGCTGTATTATGCGAATCCCTCTAGAACTTGTGGGCTTGGAGAAAAATATCAGAATCTATTTTTTACAGAAAATAAAAACACAGACGGAAAAGCTCTGTTGACATTTCTCCCTAAATCGACACGTGAATTTGTGATGGATATTAATTGCCATCTGATGTTCATTGTCGAATTACTTTCATAATAAATTATTTTAAGAGTTCAATTTCCGAATTAAAATCCACACTCTGATTAAAAAGTACTTTCTTTATTGAGCATGAGTTTCTCCGCCATCATTCGATGATACAACGTCGATAAATTAACCTTCTCGAATTTAAAGCTGAATTCTCTGGCAATGGAACAGTGGCAGCAGCAGCGCACAATTCTGAATCAGCATCTCTACTCTCCCGAGATGAAATTGAATCTCCACTGGTATTGTGGTACCTATAGGACTCTCTGAATGGTAAATCAGCGTTTCTCTGCACCCCACGTGTGCTCAGCTTTCGAATTACAGACAAAGCACTCGATAAACTCTTTGCAGAATTATCCCCCGAGCGACTCCCCGATGGCATATCCATTTCATTCTCCACCTTGCCACTAACATTAGACTCACTCTGTCTCGGATTATCCGCAGTCCCTCCAGTCCCCTTATAAACTATCTTTCCCGCACTCAAGTCATTCAGAAACCCCTGCTCTTCAGCATGATGTTTTGGGGTTGATCTTCTGGATTCAAGTGAATGACGGTGGGATCCATTGCTGTGCATATTACATCACCTTCATTGGTATCTGATAATCAAGAGATTGTTGCGATTTAATAGGGATTGTTTATGAGATTGAAAAGGAAACGGGTACTGTCACTGGTGCTAATGAGGAGAATGAATGCGAGGATACTCTCAATGATTTTGACAAAAAATGTCAAAGACTCTCTTGGGGAACATTTCATGGGCCACAAAAAAGGTTTCTTGTCATCTTCAGGAACAGAATGATGATTGATGTCATAGTTTGATATCTCCATTATGATTATTATCCAGCACCCAGTTATGCCTTTACTGAGATTCAATGCCTTTCTCTGGAACAACTTAACTGGAACTGTAGTCATTATCATCTGAAAAAGTCATAAATTTCTGTGAAACTGTTACAGATGGAGCGAAAATAAATATCCCTTCAAATATGGATTCTTCATATTTACCAGTTCAAAATATATCGACGCCATGTCATTCGAGATCTTGCTGATTTACGGGTATCCCTACGTACATTTGGTCAGCCACATTCATATGCACACAGACAGTTTCTATACAGCCTAACTGTATTGCCTTTATCTCATCAGTAATATGGCATTTGTGTAGCAGCGAAGCAGTAGTACTTATGTGTTGAGCCCCTCTCACCAGAAAAATGTCATCATCCGCCACTTTCTTTATAATTGCGAGATGAACACCTCGGCACCTGCAATCTCCAATGCAATGGCACTGTGGAATTAGCTTCAGAAAGCTAGAAACTGCTCCCAGAGCCCAATTTCCGTCCAATCCAGTATATCTTATTATATGGGAATCGGTTTGCAATGAACGTGGATACTTTTTGGAAACATATAGCTTTTTATCCTTCAGGAGTCTCATGTATTCAAGAATCCTGGAATATTCATCATAGCCTTCATTCCTCAGTGCTTGTTGGATGATGTCGGGTACTTCAAATAGCTCTTTGTAGGTCCCAACACTATGGGCCTGTGAGAAAATGTCCTCGATAATTCGCACCTGGCGCTTTCTGCTCAAACAAAAGTCACGAATATTCCCATCTGGTAATGTTTCAATGTTTCTTACCATTGCAATGATTTTCTCGTGTTTTTTGATGATCTGTGAGTCGAGATGCCATGTTCCATGAACCAATTTTCCAAATTGTCCATTCAAATTTTCATATTGGAAGCACGAGTGAGCCCACAACGGTCCTAAATCATGAACTTTATCTACCAAATGCAATAACTGATGGAGATTGATCGAACAGAAACGGAGTCCATAGAGAATTTCGAAGTTCCGGACAAATTCGTGGATGAAATCCTTGGCTATTTGAAGCATTTCTCTTGTGATAAGGTCACGATTCAGTAGTGCTATTCCTGTCACTAAGAGAAGATAGTGTTGGAAATAATCATTCCGTAGAATGCCTTCCAAAACTGGAATTGAAAAATGAAAAAACCAGAACTTCAACTCAGAGGCCTTCCAATTCGTTAAATCATTCACCGAACGAGGCATGCGGTGAACGAATTTGGGAGGTTTTATAGCTATTAATCGAGCATTAATCAAATCCTTAACATGGTAAAGTGAAAATGGGAATGTACTGAACTTAACATCAAAGAAGAGCTGCAACATCTTCTTCACAACACCGCCCTCAATTCCATGCATCCTATCGATGGCCATCCCTCTCATGAAGTCGGGCATTAGCTTGGATAGTGCTGAAGGACCTTTCACCCCCATAACCGGGTCATCTGGACCCGCTTCACGAGCGTGCTGTTCGGTTTCATGCGAAGTTCTCAAACGAGGCTGACGTTCATAGTGGTATGCCCATACGTGGCTCCTGTCACCAATTCGAACACTTTCACCCTCAGCATAACAGGTAGGGCATCCGAAATGACCGTTATATTGGGTCAAATTGAGAAATATTTCTTTCGCTGGTAAATCGCCCGTACCCATCAAGATAACGCCTCTGACGGTGATGATACTGTTATCTGGCAGATAAACTTCAATTCCTCCAACAATTTTTTCAATCTCAGGCCGAAATTTGTATATAAAGGTATTCGCATTAGGTTTCTTATCCCCGTACCAGAGGCCAACCAACAATGTATTTTCCATTTTCTTGCGATGCTCGAAAGGTAACTCATTGATTGTTAAATAAATCGGCCAAATACTGATCTGAGAGGACTTATAGATGGGTACACCATCTGTATACCAACTAAAAGAAATATTGTGGGGATTCATCAAGAACCCGTTCTCCATCCATTCCTTGTAGAATGCCCCATCGTAAATATCACTCATGCTTCCTTCAGGTTGTACTGGACGTTGGAAGCGCCACTGCAAAAGATCATAAAAATTTCTTCGACGATACATCTCTCTCAACTGTTCACTGAAGGGTAATTCAATAAAATATTTGGATTTCTGGCGAGGGCATGATGGACATTGTTGTGCCGCAGATTCCAAATTCCTGAAGCATTTTGAGCAGTAATAATGCTTTTTCATAGCAGACTGATCTAAGCAGAAATACTTCTGGAATGCTGAAAGAGTATTCTTTTTCAGTGCATTTTGTAAACAGTGTAAATTGATGATTGCAATTATGTCAGCTACGCATAACATATTTAAGTTATGACGTAACATCACTGATAATATCAAGAGCATGCTTTGTCCAACAGTTAATGGCGCTCCTTCATAAAGAGGACGCACATTTTGCCAATCATCATCTACTGGGAACTGTGCATCGTATGCTCTCTCTTCGGCATCGTCATTTGCATCTTCAAATACATCTTCTTCGCTGTCTGATACTTCATCTTGAGTTACGTCGCTCCTCTCTGCTTCACTCTCACTATCATCCCCAGCTTCATCTTCAAAATCTTCTTCACGCCCATTGGCTGAACCTTCAGAACTTTCTCCATCATCTATCGATGATGCGGGTTGACTTGGCTCCCGTTCTACATCGTTACTGCCATTACTACTAGTAGACGAATTCCCTCCTGTTCCAGAGTGTCTCACAGAATTTCCGGACTCTCCTTCACTCATTCTCTCATTCACAACATCATCCACATCTCCCTGTGCATTTTCCACCTCATCCGGTAAATCCCTGTAGAAATAAAATTAAACGTTTGGATTCATCATAATAATGGGCAACATTCGATGTGCAGATGTTAAGATACAATCTCTCCGAGTCGAAGATCATCACCAAAAACTCTTCCTGGAGTTGTGAAGTGCAATGGAGACAAGGGGAAGATGATTCAGCAATTAGCAACTGATGGATGGGCATTGGAATTTCTTCATATTTTCGGAGGTTTTGGAAATATCTCTGAAACGAGCGTATTTAGACAAAAACGTCAAAGTTGATTTGTTGTAGAGAATCCGATTTTCCACAAAAAGATCTCTTGCCATTTCTCACTAAGCCTATTTATTCCTTAGATATCTGTCGATTATTACTGAATCACTCTTTATCAATGGGACCATTCAAGTATTACGTCAGCAAATTTTCTGTCAATTTTGCCCCCCCCCCCTCCACCATGTCAGCATATTTCCTATATGTTCCCTATGTTGATAATACGTAATGTCAGAAATCTTCGACCCCCCCCTCCCCCTAACCATGCTGACGTAATACTTGAATGGTCCCAATGAATAGAATTTTGTTTGCGTTTTTCAAGTTTTTTTCCTACAAAATAGTTACTCTGTCAATTATCTTGAATGAGGAATTTTATTTTAGGGATAAGCGAGGCAAAATGGACACTCAAGACTTTATAAAAGATATGAGCAACTCATTGAGTTTCTAAAGGAATGAGTTTCTCTTTATTCATACGGAAACTTAATTTCTTCATCTTCGTAATGATCTTAGACAGGGCTCCATTGATGAAATCATGTGTTAATTTTTCTTCACTCTCCATTATCTCTGTTCTCTTGAATTTTACACAAATGTCATTCACAAATCTTCTAGTAAATAACCGAAATCTCAGCCTGATATTTTCGCAGGGATCGGGACATGTACGTTTCTTATAACAAAATAACAAACGAAGGATACCAAAAAACATTTAAAATCAGATATTTTTAATGATTTCAAGCTAAAGTGACTATTCATATTCATTACTTGAGAATATCGATACTCACATGTCAATATCATTTTCGTCCTCCTCAGGAACGTTTCTGTCCCTCCTGAAATACAGTCAACAATTAAACAAAGCCCTTTATGTAGAATTTCATGGAAGGAACAAACGAAAAATTATGTACTCACTGCTCATGATGTATTCTCCCAGGCAGAAGTTCCTCTTCGTCATTATTTTCCTGCTGATCCTCTCGCAATAACACTCGCAATTTCTGTCGTCTCCTTTTTTCGCACAACTGATCTAAAGCCTTGCGGGACATTGTAACCTACAGAGGCCCTTTTCAATGAAAAAATGCCTATAATCGATTTTTTTTTCTTACAATCCACCTGTATTGACCTGCCCCTACAATAGATTGACACTCTGGATTCTGAATGAGCAATTTGGAGTATAACAGTAGTATGAATCGATTTATTAACTAAATATTTCAATTGCAGAATTTTACTGTTAATCTCTGCGTCGGAGAAGGGTAGGGGAATGTTAATTGTTAAATTTCTTGATGTAAACAAGAATCATCAAGAATATGTACGAAGAAAGATGAGAAGAACGATGGAAACACGGGGGTTTGGTTCGTTTCCGGCGTTGCGATTGTTCAATTCACGTCTCCTCCTTGTCAGATTCAGACGCCCGTGTGTCCTCGTCTTTTTGAATGGAGAGTTCAGTGTTTATTCGTTTGATATTCCGAAGATTTTTGTCATCCAAGTTGAGTGTTCAAGTAGAGAAAATTGGAACGGTAGTTAACTTGAAGTGAAAGTTTCGTTTTATAAAGTTCCAAAAACTATTCTCTTTTAATACTGCATCGAGTGTACAACGATTACGGACGAAGTGGTTTCTAACCTCAAAACACTGCAATACTTCGCAACATCCAATTCAGTGCATTTGTAGGATGGCAAAATCCAAAAAAAAGTGGGCGTTAGTATGGTGGTTGAACAGCCACGACTCAAATATTGTTGACCTGAAGACAATTAAAAAAACGGACCAAATTGTGGGTTGTGTAACGACTTTGAAATGGGGAGATGGAAAGAACAACACGTCCTTCCACAAAGCCAAAATCATCGCTATCGAAGGTAATTACATACGTTTATGAAGTTGAGGTAATTTATAATTTGACAGATGCAATCCTACAGTGAAATGATGGAACATAATGACTACATTCTCCACACCTCATCAAATGTGTAATAATTTCAATGACGAGTGATTTAAGAGAAAAAGTGTAAACAGATTTTTTCTGGGGAATTTTTCAAACAATGATTTTTTTTTTCTTCATCGATATTTCCTCTTAAAATTATTTGTTTGCGAGATGGATGGATATTTCCCGCAAAAAGTCAAATATCGAAACATCATAGTTTTTTATGAATATCTGTGGAATCAGTCGGTTGGGAGAAAAATGTGTAATTACATTTTTTGTAGTGTATGTTATGGGTTACATAAAAGGCCATTTGAGAATTTTCTATGAGTTCAGTAGTTTCAACGATACTCATCAAAATTGCCCCATAGGTGAATGTATAGAATTTATTGATTTATGCGTATTGTTGATTATAGAATAATCATAGTATTTGACGAATATCTCGAAAACAAGTAGAATAGGTTGGGAAGAAAAATCGAGGAGACCTCTTTTGGAGAGAAAGTTAGGGGTTCTCTCCACATTTTTCCATAAATCTCGTATAAATCTCGCAGATGTATTCGACAAAAATACTCTGCAAATGAATTTTCAAACATTTTCTGTCAACTCGAGTAATTTTGTGAACATTCCTGGCACTGGTGGCACTAATAAAAAATGTCAAATGATCTTACCATTTTCCTCGAAGCCCACTGGTTTCAAAGACATTCAAGAATATTTCCTTAGATGAACAACAATCCTTCGTGGGTTTATTTTTTAGAGGATCGGGACAAGCTTGAGAAAATATTCCTCACAGCAGAAGGTGATATCAGTGATGCTTCCACCAAATTATTCTCAAGTCAAGTCCTTCTCAATCGAAAAGAAAAATCACAACAAGAAAAATTGATTGATAACGTGAGGAAATCAAATCAAAGGAAAGTTAATAATCAGATAATTCAGGACCCAGCAATTTTTCCCCTTGATGAGTCTCCAGGTGGCAAGAAGCCTCGAAGGATGTCATCAGAGCATCACACCATTAAGAGTCCAGCCAGGGGCGAAACGTCTAAGCTTGGGAGTGTCCGCAGATTGAAGAAGAGTAAATCCGCATCAGCAGCATCAAGAGTTACCACTTCAACTTCTCAACATCAATATTCTCAGAATGTGATAATGACTGAGTCCTCTTCAATACCACACTCACAGGTATTGAAAGAACGTTCCCTCCAAAAAAGTGTTTCTGCTCTGGATACTCCCAACAGACGCGATTGCTACTCTGGAAGTCAGTCACTCAATTTTGAAAATAATCGAACGTCGACGGCAGACAGTGGGCGAGGTCGAGAAATACAACCAATGTTCTCATATTCCCATCAAATACCCCAGCACCAGGCTCCATATTGGTCGTCCCAAGGTGCAAACATGGCTGAATACCAAGTTCAAGAGAGTACTCATCCCAGTTATTCTCAGAATCAGGGGAACCCCCAGAGGAACGAACCCCCAGCACCACCATGGCCAACACACCCCCTCTCTGCTCCACACTCGTCTTGTTATGACTCTCCCATGAATTACAATTTTTATCCCTTCTCACAATCTCCAGTATCAGGAAATCACCATCTTCAATCGATGAATTCCTACGGTGACCAGTATCAGACTGATCCATTTGGGCAAGGTTGGTGGAATACTCAACCTCCAGTCCCCGAGGTTCATCACCATCAGACGGCCCCTGAGAGTGATATTCAGCAAACTCAATCAGCACAGACCATACGAGGTAGCCTCAACGTCAGTCCCAGTGATCAGAACACCCCAGTACTTACAGAGTTGACCACAGTTCATCCACTTGGCTCCAGTACTTCTCCAGAATCTCCGTCAAAGGCCTCAAAAATTGCTGTTACAACTGAGATACCACGGAATTTATCCTCTGAGCATTCTAGCCATCAAGGTACATCTCAACTCACAGATCACGAGAAATTCGTGAGAGATCAATCAACGATTAGTATGGAGACTGACTCTGATGATGAGGAGTCGACAGAAAGTATTGGCAATGATACTCAGGATTCAAATGCAGATGCTGAACATCAGCCTAATGATGGCAGTATTAACTCAAGGAATCGTAAAACCCCTGAATCATCTCACTCCACAACTCATGCTGAATCCCCTGGTGATGACTACGATGAGGATTGGCGTAATTATCCCGATGAAGACCCTGATGGTGACATAAACCTAATCAAAAGTACTAACAAAGAGAATATAAATCGTCTAGCTCGAGCTCTCGCAAAGCATCTACCACGTCCTGGTGAGTTTTCAAACGTATTACCTTTGTAATTTTGAGAGACATTATACATTGATGATTGTCAAATAGTTGATAGATTGTTATAGAATGAAAAGGAAATTGAACGCATATTATGAGTTGTGCCATTTTCAGTGCCGAGGGAGCTGCTGACTTATCAAGAAATACTTTTTAGAGCATTAATCTTCAATTCTGAAGAACCAAGTCCACCTGTGACTGGAAGCTCAATGTCTACGTCATTGCCTGATAAATTCTATAAGCCGGGTGATGGTATGGTAAGAAAAAGAAAGAAATGATTATGTTTCACTTATGGGTGTACTGTACGGATGAAATTAATTCCGCCTCCCATTCTGTTGACAAAGGCTGTTAAACATTTTGGCTTGAGGTATAATTTGTCGTTTCAATTAAGAAACTGCTCTTAAAAAATACTCAAAAATAGGTCGGACTTAATTGTCTCCACAATTCTCCCCATTATTTCAATTGTGCAGAATGTTTTTTATATGGAAGGCAACTTCACTTTACTTTTCTCCGACAGTATTTCTTCCTCAATTGAAGATTAAGACCAAAAAAATATTAGGAATAATGAGCCAAAAAAAAATTTACTTCATTGAGGGTTATTGTTCCCCTACATTAAGAATTTGAAAATTCTTGCTTCAAGTTTTTTTTTTTCGTCTCAATCGCATAATAAGTATCCTCAAAGAAAAAATATTCCATTTTAGAATTAAAAGTAGTTATTGTTGAATGAAGAATTTCCTCGTTTTTGATTGACGAAAGTAAAATATTATAAATGTTAGGTATTTATTACTATCGCGAATAGCTTTTTTTGAATGCCATTTCTCTTTCAATTGTCTTGGGATATCACATTATTCATTTTGATTTGAATTTATTTCTGTGTAATATTTTCAATTATTTTTTAAAAACAAATTTGCCTCTTGCAAGAAATAGGACCAAATCTCCAACAAGTCTTTGATTTCTAAATATTCTCTGGACAATACTCAATCAATTGTCAACCCCCATTGGTGATGATCCACTTTTTGAACTCGTTGAAACCTAAAATTGCTGTCTCCCGATTGTGCCTCAAGACTGTCATGAAATGGTAAAGTAGGATAAGTGCAAAAATTGAAATTTCTCAGCGGAACTCAAAAATTTAACAAACTGATGGAACTGTCGATTTGAGGGAAGAATTTTTTTTTAAAAAAAGCACTTATCCTATTTTACCACTTCATGATGGAAGTGTGTGTCTTCTGAAAAATCGGAATTTTCATGTGACATAATCTTATTTTTCTTCATATCAAACTTTTCCTATAATGAGAATCAATTTGTTATTTCAATATTTAGTATTAAATATTTCGTACTTTAAAAAATACTAAATACTGAAGTCGTTATTATTGAGTACTTCCATAAGTCATATATACAAAAGTATTCAGTATTCATCATCAATTTATGAGAATGCATTTCGTATCCTTTTTTTTCTTTGAAATATAGAATGCAATAAGTCCAAAGTAGGAAATTCATTATTTAAGTAATTTCAGACTTGATTCACGTGAAAACCACTTGATCCATACAGAATCCATACTTGATTGAAATTACCTGAAATAATTGGAAGGGTTAAACGTCGATCCTGAAGCATTTTGTAAGGCCCTGGATCAATCGAGAAATTTGTAGAATTGTCCAGAAGATGTAACAGTCTGAACCGCTTTACAACTTTCTAGAACTTTCCATGTTATCCCGGGGAAGCATTTCAATAATCTTAGATTCGATCATGAAAACAGAACAAATACTGGAAAATAGTAAATGAAAGCTGTTAAATACCAAATAAATAGGTATTTGATATTTATACATACTAAATACTCAATCATTTTGTATTTTGGAATATTCAAAATACTGGATGATAAAGTATTTAGTGTTGCTTATAGACTCTAAATATTAAATAAACTGGTATTTAGTATTTTTCACATTGCCAAATGTCGAAAAACGAAGTATTTAGTATTTTAATCGTTATTGAAAGAAAGAAATATTTAAATATGCCCATCATTGTTTTCTTAGAACTCTCTCAGTAGAGCTTGATCGATTCCAGGCCCTATTTGCATCGATAGATTTTGTTTAATGAATACATTATTTCTCGTCAGTTTTTATTCTTGATGGTATAAATTGTATACAGTATGCTAAGTTTTGTACAGTTTAGTCCCTGAAAAAATCGATTGAGTATTGTCTTAAGGCTGTTGGAGAGAAATTGTGATTTTCGGGAGAGTTCAGTGGTAAGAAAAAACATGTGTCAGGGCACGTAGAATTGGAATGGTTTTGCCACAAGAGAATTTTTATTTTTTAATTGAGTTGGCAAATTAGATTCTCCATCATAGAGGTTATTCTTGAAGTAATTAGCAGTTATAAAGAAAGATAAACGAGATATTCAATTGATAAATGTATTTTCCATGAAGATACATGTAAATACTTCGATGTTCAATTAACGAATGTTAATTGATAATTAATCAACAACCCTTGACAAACAAACATCCGCCTATCATTCTATTCTCTTCAACAGTTATAAGCAATGAGGCTGCGTTTCTTGGATACTTGTTTTATATAACAATTATAACACAAATTTCGTAGATAATTATGTTTTCTGTCGAAAAATAATAATTATAAAATAACTCTCCTAAATAATTGCATGTATCGAACCAGTTAACAGTAACAATTGAAAAAAAAATCAGTGAATTGCCCTTGATTAAAATTCAAACATATTATTGAAAAATAGGCTTTTAATCACGATTCTAGATCTTTATGGAACTTTCTTATTTCGAAATCATTCAATTTGAGGAATAAATGAGGGTTTAAGGCCAGGGTGTATTATGTTTAGGATATGATCGCCATCGTTCAATTTTTTTTGAGGGAAATAGTGCACTTGAAAAAAAAAATTCACTGCACTGCACATAGACAATAAATTACAAAAAAACTCTCTTTAGCGAGATTAGTTATATTTTTAAGAATTTTTCAATTTCACTTTTACTATCGAATAGTTATCATTTGCAACGTAAAATGGGAAATACACATGAGGCATCCAGCTGTTATTTCTATGGAGGATTGATGTGTGTGAAGTTGAATCATTATCTCTAGACAGGTAACATCTCAAATGGCAATTGAAGGCCTCCATGTGTATTCCCAAATCCTTTGAAATATTACGAATCTCGCCAAAGAGCATTTTCGGTTCGTTATTGTCTGTGTACATACTCCAGAGGATTTTTGCAAAGTGCATGACTTTCCCTCATAATGACGGACGACAGACTACATAATGTTCTGGAAATAATATACCCGGGCCGTAATATGCTATATTTATATTATAAATATTTTCATTCTGAAGATTATCATTTGAGATCCTTCCTTTTCCTTTCAATTAATTAATTATGGTGAAAAGAATGAAATTGAAATGTTTAACTTTCAAAAATATTTTCTCAATAGAACTTCCAAAAAAAGCAAGGACACGAAGAACTCAAGATCCTAGAATATGGCGGAATGATTCCTCTGATATAACGAACAAAAGAGTTATCATATGACAAATTTCAATTTAACATTCAACGTACTTATACTGCTGAAAAAATATTGGAATGAAAATAAATGGGCATTACTTCTTCATTGTTATAGAATAATTCTGGATAAAAATTAATTAATATTCTATAGTTATTCGAAATCAGAAACTTGACGAAAATTATTGCGAATAGCATTAAATGGTGAATGATTATTTCAAAGAATATTCAGTTCTTTTTATTTTCTTTCTTGCAATGGAATATTGAGCAACTCTGGTTCATTGGCATCAATTCCATGCCATAGACAGGATCTTTAGTTGCTTTTTGCTATGGCAACCAATGAAAGCTGGTATTTATGAGATTTATAAATCTCAGTTGTATCATATTTGATTGAACCTGATGAATTCCAAAAGTTTGAGGAATATTAGCAACTTGTATTAAAATGTTGAAAATCCTTTCAATATCATAGTATAATAATCCTTTCAATTTGTAACTTACCACTACTGAACTCTCAATCACGCATATTTTCGGCCATAGCTTGCAAAATTATCGAAATTGCCATGTGCGTCTGGTCTCATGGAATTTTTGCTGTAATTTCCAATGCATATCGACTCTTAATGAATCCTCAAAATGACTTCTTTAAGTTTTCAGTTTTTTCATCAGTAAGAAGAAATGTCACTCTTCCTTCACTGCTTTTAGTATTCTGTCATTACTAGCATCTGATATGACAAATGAACACAAGTCAGGCCTTCAATCCGACTATCAAATTGAATTTTATGATCCGATTCAATTTTCCACTCCAGTCAAGTCAACAAATAATATGCCCTTTTGATTGTTCCGTTGTAATGTTTTAGGTTGAAATAGCTGATAAGTGTGGATTCTACCTGCCATAAAACACAATTACCTGGGTCGAATTGATGTGTGCAAATCGTGGTCCTTTCGATTGGAGATACTTAGTCAAATTAGTTCTAAGCCAGGTGTATAAAGGAGATAATTCTATTGCGAATCATTGTGCTCTTGGTGCTCGGGAGGGTGGAAGACCAGGCATTTGTAAACGTTTATTGGCCGGATTGTACAGTCAGTTATATTTTTATAATTACAATGGATTTTCCATATATGTTCATTTTATAAAAATTATTCCATTTTCAGAATGGGCTTCCAAATTAGCTGGAGAAGCAGTGGTCATTGACCACAAGGAATACACAAAATGCATCAATAAATTGGCTTCCAATAAACGCTAAGGTGTTGCTGATCATCCTTGATAAATCTGCTACCAACGTTTGTTCAACACACGTATTTCATCGGGATGGTAAAATGGTCATCAAATAGAGGATTTTATTCTTAATAAAAGGATTTCTTGGGGCGAATATTTATGAAATCCTGAAATTTTTGAATCATCGAGTATCAGAAATAGTGTCATTGGATTGATAGGGATTTTTCATCCCCAATTAAAGAATAGATAACTCATTTTGAATCAGTATTCTCGAAATTATAAATGAATACTATTGCATTTGATGAATTTCCTTTTTGTGGTTTTTTATAAAATAGTGTGGTAAAACAGTTTCACGTATAAAAAAAAATCTATAGAATTCCCTATAAGAAAGCCCGTAGGAAATCCTAAAGCAATCCTATAGGAAAGTCTATAGAGGATTCGGGCATGGTCTATAGGATTTTTTTGTCTATAGGCAATCAACAGTATATAATTTAGATTCATTAAAGATTTTTTTCCTTATAATATAAAGAAAAGGTTTATAGAAACAATGAATTTCTAAAAAATCTAAATCCTATCAACTCTCAATTTCCTATAGGAAAAAATCCCATAGACCATGTCCGAATTCTCTGTAGACTTTTTTCATACGTGATTGCCTTCTCTTTCCCTTTCCATGAAATTTCCCTATCGTTCCAATGACACCACTGAAACCAACTAGTCTCCTAAAGGTTGAAAAACATCACAAATATTCTCGAGATGAATATTGCTCTCTAATCAAGATAAATTCCATATCTGTACATTAGATGATGTTTCCGAAAAATTACTTTTTAAACGTCAAATTAATCTTAATCATAAAATTAATCCAATGTTCTGGGGATATTTATGAAACATTCGTGATTATCATATAATGATAACACCTCTCTCTGTCTGTATACTTAAGCCGTTGGTTTCGAAGAACCTTAAAAATCATGAAAAATATCGTGATATTTATGATTGAGAACTAAAATGATGTTCCAGCGTTACTACATTACTATATTAAGAAAACCGTTACATTTCAATCATCCTTGCGTTGTACACACTCCATATTATTCATAGAAATGGCGTCAGGACAAAAAACATCACCCACGATGGAACTATAAAAAATCATTCACTTTTGAACAACAACATCCAAAATATGTGGAAGAAGGTGATGTATCCTAATGGATTTATGATTATGATGTAAGAAAAAAGTGCCTGAATGTAATGTTAAAAAATATATTGATTCATCTCAAAACGATCAAAAACATGCCTTCACTTCCTAATTTGATTAATTGAAATTTTCAATAAATGAGCACATGTTGACTTGAAAAAATATTAATTATTTCAGAAGTGAACTATAACAAATATCTGTCAAAAAGAAAAAGGATGTGGGGTAAAAACGCCAATAACATTGTTCATAACATTTACGCTTCGATGAACCATAATAAAAAGTTGTGAACTCATTTAGGGATAATGAAGTCAAGTTAACATTCATCGGATTTCCCAAATTGTTGGTTAGAGATGAATAGTTATTTGAATTTATCAGGCTGATGTATCTCCAAAGAGAAGAGGATAAAAGTACGGCGAGGGAAGGTAGGATATTTAACAGAGGGGGATGGATGAAGAGCGGGTAGATTGAGAGGGGCAGGGGGGAGGATGGAAGTGGAAAGGTTGAGCACTGAATAGGTCTGGCCAGGTTCGGTGAAAATTCATCGTGCAGGTCTCGATAGGTCTCATTAGGTTTTGAGCATATCCTTCAAAAACCTAGCAGATGCTGAAACGGGACATAACCAGCACAAACTGGGTCTTGAAAACAATAGAAAACAGAACTTTCAAAACCTATTCTGTCCTTGGGAGTCGACGAAAAAATAGTTCTAGGCAGGATTTATCAGGTCCAAATATCCGACTCGGGATATCTGCCGCTTTCCGCTTGAAAAAGATTATCATGGCGAGTATTGTGGGCTCCAAATGAGTTAATGTCATTGAATCAAAGGGGAAAATTTCAAATTGAGCCTTTGCGCCGTCATACTGCAGTGCTGTCGAGTTTTATAATTTTAGAATCTATTTCTATAAAGTTGAAAATTCATAGAACGAATGGTAAACAAATTGATTAAAATTAGTTACTCAAATGGAAATATATATATATTTTTTATTATATTCCGGCCCTTTCAGCCCTCGATTGTTGGCTAATCGGCCCTATCCTCACCCTATGCATGCGGCTGTGGGTCCTACACTGTACCGTATTCAACTCTCCTATAGAACATAGGAGTGACATGGGAAACCACAGAAAAACCATGTCGGTACAGGCGGCTGCTCTATTAGCAACCTCCCGCTCGCCGGTGCCTTCCGAAAAATAGGAAATATAGTTATATCTCAAAAAACGTGAACAATGTATTGGCTGATCAGGGTGGAAGGTTCAATATTGTTGATTGTTTTTTCTATGTTGGATATACAATGGTGTATTATACTTGCACTGATAAAGTTTGCATTTGAGTGAGAATGAACATCTGAGTATGCAAGGTACTTCGCAGATTCGCGAATCATAAAATTGAAGTCTTATTGGTAGAAACTCAAGGAATTCACAGCCAAATACTTCGCCTAAGTAGATTGGGCAGTTTGTTTTTCTGAATGTTTTTTGTATGCAATGTGGAACTCAAGTTATGTTTATGTGCCTTTAGCGAATTCTTTTCCCGGTAGCTTAGTCGGTAAGAGTGCCCGGCGCGTATCTGGAAGACCCGGGTTCGATTCCCGGCTGGGTGAAGCGGAAATTTTTTCTCTCTAAATTCTAATTCTCTTAGAATTTAAGTAGATTGGGCAGTTTGTTTTTCTGAATGTTTTTTGTGTGCAATGTGGAACTCAAGTTATGTTTATGTGCCTTTAGCGAATTCTTTTCATCTCTTCTTGTACCGAATATTCAGCTTTTTCATCTTTTGATTCAGCGCCATTTCAATACTTGGTCAGACGCAGGTCACCTTTTAATCACACGGAAAAAAGTTTTATTCCAAAAAGTACCGAACTCTCCCAGGAATCCCGTGAAATTCCTGTGGTTGACGAAAAACTAATGAGAGTTGGTGAAAAAGTGATGAAATTCAATTAAAAATGAATATCGTGTGTGGACTACACGGAGAGAAAAGAATCGGAAATAGTCTTGCGATCGCCAGGTTTTTCCCGACGTTTCTTACGAACGGTCCCCTCGAGTGAAAACACCGGGAAAAATCCGATTTGCTACTCATATCCACACAGATTTGTCGGCGGGACTTGATTACAGGTTCTTCAGGAAATGTCCGACGTTCAATCGGGAAAATCCCGAGAATTTTCAGAATTTTCCTTGATCAAGTGCAGTAGACTCCCGATGGAATAAGATACACTCGGCCGAGAGAAGAGGAAATTATAATATCGATATTGCTATCATAATAATTTTATGATAGCTATCCATTTCCCGTTTCTCATATTGTATATATTTTTCAATATTTTGACGATTTGATGGGGGCAAAATGGGTATTTCGTGAACTTTTACGATTTGATGGGGGCAAAATAGATATTTTCCGAACTCGTACGATTTCATGGGGGCAAAATGATTATTTCTTTAACTCGGACGATTTCCTGGAGGCAAAATAGGTATTCCGGGAACGTTTACGATTTAGTAGGGGCAAAATAGGTATTTCTCTAACCCTCACGATGTGATGGGGGCAAAATGGGTATTCCGGAAACTTTTAGGATTTAGTGGGGGCCAAATGGGTATTTCTTTAACCTGTACGCTTTGATGGGGGCAAAATCGGTATTCCAGGAACTTTTGGGATTCAGTGGGGGCAAAATGGGTATTTCTTCAACTCTTACGATTTGATGGGGGCAAAATGGGTATTTCTTTAAATCATACGATTTCATGGGGGCAAAATGGGTATTTCTTTAAATTATACGATTTCATGGGGTCAAAATGGGTATTTTTTCAACTCGTATGATTTCATGGGGGCAGAATGGGTATTCCGGGAACTTTCTGATTCAGTGGGGGCAAAATGGTTATTTCTTTAACTCATACGATTTCATGAGGGCAAAATGGTTATTCCTTCATTTACAGAAATTGAATTTCTTGAGAGTCAAACGTCATGATGCTCACGAGGCCTACAAGGAGAAAATTAAATTTGACGAGGGTTGCAAGGGGCAAATAAAATTTCACAAGGGTCAAATGCCACAAGGCTCCCGAGGGTCATGAGGAGAACATTAAATTTCATGGGGGTTATAACGAGAAAATTAAATTTCAAAAGGAACAACCGTGAAGAGGGCCACAAGGGAAAAATTGAATTTCACGAGAATGAAACGTCACGAGGCTCGCGAGCAAAGCATTAAATTCACGAGGATCAAATGTAACCAGGCTCGCGAGGGCCACAAGGTGAAAATTGGATTTCACGAGAATGGAACGTCACCAGACCCACGAGAGGAAAATTAAATTTCACGAAGGTCAAACATCACGAGGCTTACGAGGGCTACAAGGAAAACATTAAATTTTACGAGGGTCAAACGCCGAGAGGTTCATGAGATGAAAATCAAATTTCACGAAGATCAAACGAAGTGTCACTAGGATCAAACGTCACGAGACTTACGAGGGCCACGAGGGGAAAATTAAATTTCACGAGGGTCAAACGTCACGAGGGTTACGAGGACTATAAGGAAAACATTAAATTCCACGATGATCAAACGAAGTGTCACTAGGATCAAACGTCACGAGACGAGGGTCACGAGGGGAAAATTAAATTTCACGGTGGGCAAACGTCACGAGGCTTACGAGAGCCAGGAGGAGAAAACTAAATTTTACTAGGGTCAAACGTCATGAGGCGTTAGAAATTTAATTTTCCCCTAGCTGCTCTCGTAAGTCTCGTGATGTTTGATCCTAGTGACATTTCATTTTGCATTCGTAACCCTCGTGAGAGTCGTGAGCCTCGTGACTTTGACCTCCGTGAAATTTCATTTTCCCTTAGTGGCCCTCGTGAGCCTGGTGACGTTTGTTAATCGTGAAATTTCATTTTCCCTCTGTGGACCTTGTCAGTCTCGTGACGTTCGTTTAATCCTACACAGTAAAAAATCCGGTGTTGATTTTAACACCGAATCGGTGTCAGAAAAGGTCCACACCGTTCGAGGTGTGGGCTCGCGATGTTAAAAATTGGGTGTGGAGTATAATTCCGGTGTGAACGCTAACACCGAGGGGGTGTAGCTGAACGGAGTGAATGCCAACACCAACTCGGTGTAATTAACACCGCATAAGTTACACCGGTAATCAACACCGACGAACAGTTAATATGGACCAATTCATCATCGTTCGTGTTCTTGAGGTTAAGGGAATGAAGCGGGTCAATGAAAAAGTCAGAAATAAGAATGAACACCAGGGTTGGGCACGTAAAATACGTTCAGTAAAAAGCCTAGTATTTTACACGTATTATACCATGTATTTTACGACACTTCTTTTGGATGTATAAAACGTAAAGTAAAATAGATTTTATACGTCACGTATTATACCATATATTTGCCATCGATTTCTACAATTATGAGAATTGGAGTAATGGACTCACGAGGGCCAACAGGAGAAAATTAAATTTCGCGATGGTCAAACGTCATGAGGCTTACGAGGGCTACAAGGGAAAAATAAAATTTCACAAGAGTTAAACGCAAACAGGCTCACGAGGAGCATGAGGAGAAGATTGAATTTCACTAGGGTCACAAGGGGAAAATTAAATTTCAAGAGGAACAACCACCACGAGGCTCACGAGGGCTACATGGGAAAAATTGAATTTCTTGAGGGTCAAACGTCACGAGGCTTACGAGGGCCACACGAAAAAAATTAAATTGCACGAGGGTTATGAGGGGAAAATTAAATTTCACGAGGAACAAACGAGATGAGGCTCACAAGGGCCACAAGGCGAAAAATAAATTTCACGAAAAATAAATTTACGAGGGCTACAAGGGAAAAAAAAGATTTCACAAGGGTTAAACGCCAAGAGCTTCATGCGGAGAAAATTAAATTTCACGAAGATTTCACACGTCACAAGGACCACGAGTGTAAACTTCAATTTCTTATGGGTCAAACGTCACGAGGCTCACGAGGCCCACCAGGAGAAAATTCAATTTCACGAGGGTTACAAGGGGAAGATTAAATTTCACAAGGGTCAAACGCCACGAGGGTCATGAGGAAAACATTGAATTTCACTAGGGTCACAAGGGAAAAATTAAATTTCAAGAGGAACAAACGCCACGAGGCTCACAAGGGCTACAAGGGAGAAAATTGAATTTCGCAAAGGTTACAAGGGGAAAATTAAATTTCACAAGGGTCAAACGCCAGGAGATTCATGAGGATAAAATTAATTTTCACGAAGATGAAACGTCACAAGGGGGACGAGGGTAAATTTTAATTTCTTAAGGGTCAAATGTCACGAGGCTCACGAGGCCCACCAGGAGAAAAATCAATTTCGCAAGGGTGACAAGGGGAAAATTAAATTTCGCAAGGATCAAACGCCACGAGGCTCAGGAGGGTCATGAGGAGAATATTAAATTGATTGTGCCCTAGAGAATTGATGGAATCCAATAATTTTTTTTCTCAAATATGTGTATGGTTGCCGCCCCACATTGAAATTCAAATCAGCCATTCATTCTTTAAATTTTTATTCATTTTTTTTGAAAATGGTTTTTTTTTACGAGAACTAAAAATATAATGTTTCAAATTCATTAAATAATGGCTTGAAAAAAAAGTTGGGGTCTCCTCATGACCGAGTCCGAAGGTGGACTTCATAGTGGCCAGTTTAATTTGTCCAGAAAATGAAAAAATAAAAAATTGAGATCAGAACACTGTAGATATTAATGGCTATATGGCTTCCGATAAATTCAATCAGGGATTCAAATATTCGTTCCAACGGTACTTAGTCCGAGTGAAAAGATAATCACGACAACTGTATCGATAAATTTGATTGTTGTGATAATTTGTGGAAATTTCGAAATTTCCATAATTGTTTCTTGAATTCCGGTTTTTGATGATTTTTTCCAATGCGCTGTTCCAAATTCATTTAATCATGTATAGATAAATATTTTTCATTGAAATAGAAAGGAATTTTGAAGGTAAACATAGAATATTAGTACAAGAATGCAGTATTGATACGTTCGCTCGAGTGGATGTAACACATGTTAATTACTTCAATTAGGTATCATCGAATTTTTTTGTAAATAGGAGTAGAAAAATAATCACGATAACTGTCTTAAGGAATCTTATTTTTGTGATAATTTTCGTAAATTTCATCATTTTCATCAATTTTTCGAAAAATTTCGGTTGTCGATGATTTTTTCCAATGTGTAGTTCCGAATCAAGCACTTCATAGATAAAAGACTGTTGATGGATTTGGACTTGGTCGTAGTTATTATTGTCTGTTGACTTCTTCCTTTGAGGGAAGGAGGGGGGGCGTCACACCACTCTTTCCAGATACGAAGAATATTTAATAGGAAAATTGGGAAATTTTTTTTCCCTTTTAGTCCTCGTGTGCCTCGTCACGTTTGTTCCTCGTGAAATTTAATTTTCCCCTTATAACCCTCGTGAAATTTAATTTTTCCCTTGTAGCCCTCGTGAGCCTCGTGACGTTTGTTCCTCTTGAAATTCAATTTTCCCCTGGTAACCCTCGTGAAATTCAATGTTCTCCTCATGACCCTCGTGAGCCTCGTGGCGTTTGACCCATATGAAATTTAATTTTCCCCTTGTAACCCCCGTGAAATTTAATTTTCTCTTTGTGGCCCTCGTAAGCCCCGTGACATTTTACCATCGTTAAATTTAATTTTCCCCTGTTAACCCTCGTGAGTCCATTATTTCAATTTTGATAGTTGTCAAAATTGATGTAAAATTAATGGTATACGTTACGCCACGTTTTACTTTATGTCTTATACATTTAAAAAACGTGACATAAATCACATGGTATAATACGTGTATAATACTAGGTATTTTACTTAAGGAGTTACATCCGTGCTCGTAGCGGGGGGGGGGGTGCGCGGTGTATGAGGGGTATGATTTTTCAACCCCTGAACACTAAAAAATGAGATTTTTAAATGATTGAAGGAGTACACTTCTCATGTTCATTACTCTCCTTATGTTTCACTTTTATGATATTGACAACTGAATTATGTTAGAAGGGTCAAAAATATTATAAAATAATACTGAATTTATTTCATGAATGAATATTTGATGGACAACAGCGGCAACGTTCCCCTAGAGAAATTTTCGGTGGCAAAAGTTGGTAGCATTGACTCACTAGGTAACAGGGGACTGTTTACCAGTTGTGAGTTGAGATCGTTGAGATTCCGTTCGTTCATTTAATAATATCAATGTAAAAAATTAAGAGTGTACAATAAATATTTGAAAGTGACTCGCAAACACTGTGGCTTGTAAGCAAAGTGACTCGTTAGCACGTGATATTCCTGCAATATTCTCCATAAACTTTATTTTTGACACATTCGCTGGATCTAACCTCATCTACCCGTATTTGAAAAAGCAAGATTAAAAAAAAAGAAATTTCTAGACTTCAGAAGAGGACTGTAATAACAATTATTAGTTTTTTCACTGAGAAGTACAGCAAATGAATGCCAAATATATATAAGGGTAAACATTATGACGGATCCTGATAGTTGTGAACTATTTATGTTTTTTAAATAAACGTTGATCGTACTCAGTAATGATTTCTTGGTGATAATCATCTATTCGCTCCTTATTCTGTTTGTAATTCTTAAATTTATTGAAAATCCCGAAAACCCAAAATAATTCTTGTGGCTTTGTATATGGCCGATATTTGAATCACGCGCGCGCATCCCCCTTGCCTAGTGAAATGAGATGTTGCCGTACCTTCCCGTTGCGCGCGCAGAAATTCTTGTCAAATGACCCATTGCACAGATTTTTTCAGCAATTAACAAAAATTATTGATTTTAGCGAGTTGAAAAAATATACAGTTTGTCCGTAACGATATTATTCATAGCTCCACGAAGTTTCATCGCTCTATGACCATTTTTGAGATCCGTACATAAACTTTTGTGAATTCCCATAAGACCAGGGGTTAAACATAGATTCTAAAAAAATTATTAATAGTTTACGGTGCTCGCTCCAGTCCTGAAATTTTGCATGGCGTTTTCGAAGCTATTAAAGGATCTGAAAAAAAAAATTTCACCACATCCGTACATTTCTTTCTACCCCCTAAAGTGTCGGAAGAAACTCCTTAACGCATTACACGTGGCCAACCCGCATTCAATTGATTGTACAAATATTTGATCCACAAACAAAATGTTTCTTATTCTTTTAATAATAGAGGAAGAAAAGAGGGCCTCATGAAAATGAAAATTTTCACATCCAAACCTAAGATTGACAATAATTTTTTTGTAAAATTCTGTTCTTCTTGGACTGCGTATTCTCGCGAATATTTTTCGTCGTATCAAGATGATTTGGTTATTGCATTTCAAACTCGGAATGGAATAATTCTTCCGATAATGGAAAAATCACGGGAAAGAATGAAATTCACTGAAAGCCATCAAGCACTGGTTCAATTCAAGTTAACGAAGATCTTTGCCGATCCAAATTCATTTACGTTGGACACTCCGAACAGGGGTACTCATCGACTGGTTTCAATACTCCCGTTCGGAATGCGCTCCAGGAGATTCCCGAGAGATTTTCGAACTCGATTCGTTCTTCTGGAGAACGTTCTCGATACTTTTGTTCTCGTTTTGTTCGTAGTCAAAAAGTTCGCGGAAAGTTCATTCGCATTTTGCTCGTCCTCAAAAAGTTCCCGAAAACTCGTTCTCATTTTGTTCGCCTCCGAAAAATTCCCGAAAGTTCGTTCCCAATTCGTTCTCTAGCGAGAACGTTCCTTACATTACAGTTCGTTCGTGAGAAGAACGCGAACGAACTGGGAAAGCTCTCTCGGTCCCTGTTTTAGACTTTACAAATTTTCAAATTTTCACATTCACGAATTTTTAAATTTTTGAATATTCAAATGTCTAAATTGTGAAATTTTCAAATCTTTAAATTTTTCAATGTTCAAATTTTCCGATTTTCAAATTTTTGAATTTTCAAATTTTCAAAATGTCGAACTTTGGAATTTTCAAACTTTCAAATCGTCAAATTTTCAAATTTCCAAGTTTTTTAAATTTTCAAATTTTCGCATCAAATTCAAATTTTGGCTATTTGGAATTTTATAATTTTGAAATTTTTTAATTTACAAATTTTCGAGTTCTAAAATTTTTCAATTTTTACTTTTTCGTGACATTCGACAACTTGCATATTCATGACACTATTGACTTTGATTTTATTTTTGTAGAATCCAAAAATTCGTGCCGCTTCCTCTTTTGCACGTTGTTCCCATTCGAGTTTCGAGTTCGACTCCAGGGGAATTCGAGTTTCGAGTTCGACTTTAGAAGAATCGATTCTCATTCGATTTCGATTTGATTCTCCGTTTTATATTAGGAAAGATTCAAGTTTTCCGATTTTTGACTTTTCGAATTTGCCGAGTCTCATATTTTCAAATTTGAAAATTGTCAAATTTACAAATTTTTTAATTTACAAATTTACCCATTTTCAAGTTTTCCCATTTTTGACTTCTCAAGTTTTCAAATTCTCAAATTTTCAAATTGTCGAATTTTCAAATTTTCAAATTGTCGAATTTTCAATTTTGCCGATTCTCAAATTTTTGAATTTGAAAACTGTCAAATTTTCAAAATTGCAAATTTTCAAATTTTTTAATTCGCAAATTTACCCATTTTTGACTTCTCAAATTTCCAAATTTTCAAATTGTCAACATTTGGAATGTTCAAGTTTTCAAATTGTCGAATTTTCAAATCTTCAGATTATCGAGATTTCAAATTCAAACTAATTTTTTAATGTTTCATAGCATTTTCTTTAGTAATTAGAATCCAGTTTTCTGATTGTAACGTGTTGATTAGACCCATCATTGAAGTACAAGTATTATTTAAACTTTATAAAACGGCGCCAATTCGGCCTATTCGTTATTCGGGTGGTTTCCAGAGGATTTCATTCCGGTGGAACGGATAATTACTCGCGTTCCACCGTTTACCGGTTTTCTGGAGACTTTTCCGGTACATTCGAATCTGCCGGCATTTCGGATGATCAACGGTGAAGAACCATATATTTCACTGCGCACCGCCGGAAAAATGCCGGCGTTCACTCATCTTATGAACTCCACCGGGGAAATACCGGCGGCGCGCGAGATTTCATCTGGCTCTTTTTTCTCCGTGTATATCCCATCGAATTTTTTCCGTAATATCATTTGCGTTGAGATGACCATTTACATACTGCTCTATTCGGATAATGTCACCGTTACTTTTTGTTAGGGTTCAAATTACAACGCGAATAAAAATCACAGATTACTCCACACTATTTTTTATTAACTTCCCGACCCGAAGGGAAGAAGTTATTGTAATGACCCCGAAAATTGAATTTCAAATTTCCATGATTTCTTTATTTTTTATGTTCTTTTTATATTCTTTATGAAATTTTTTAAATTGTACAGTCGCCGATTCGAACATTATTTCAACGTAATCAAAATGTCCAAGTCAAATATGCTTTCGGAAGCAGGGTGGACATTTCGATAACATGTGTTACCAAAATGTCCACCAGGTATAACGGAAATGTTTTTTAAGCATTGTCACAACATCTTAAATTCTATAATCTTTCGATTGGGCGAATAATAGCAGGTATGCCAGTATGGGTAATGCGACAACGATTTGAAGGTTTTCAACACCTGAATGATTAGTCGGCTAATTTTTCTTACATTCGTGACTATATGCAACAATACATCACTTGTTGAGAATGAGAGGGCCAATTTTCATTCGTATAACTCGCATTGAAATTTTTCCCGTGATATTATCTGAGTTGAGATGACTATTTACATCCGGCTCCATTCGGATAATGTTATCGCAACTTTTCTTCACTTTGCACATTATAATGCGAATAAGAGTTGAAGAATATTGTATATGTCTTGATTAAAATTGCACAGCCGCCGATCCCAAAATTATTTCAAACTAACCAAAATGTCCATCTCAGATATGCTTTCGCAAGCAGGGTAGACATTTCGATAACATGGGTTACCAAAATGTCCACCAGGTATGTCGAAAATGATTTGTCCACATTGTCGCAATATCTTAAAATCAATAATCTCCTAATTGGGCCACTAATACCGGGGATGTTGCTAGGGGTCGTTTCTCAACTATTGAAGTTTATCAACACGTGAACATTCACTCAGCCAATTTTTTTTCAGATGTGTGACTATCTGTAAATATATATCACTTGCTGAGAATGAGAGTACTGAATCTCTCAACGGAATGAAAATGATAAATTAGTGCAAAATTTATGAAATTCACATTGACACCAGGAGCTAATGAGAAAATAATTCGGAAGTAACTGAAATGTCCAAGTAAGATATGCTTGCGGAGGTAGAGTGGACATTTCGATAACATGCGTAACCAAAATGTCCACCAGGTATGGCGGAAATAATTTGAAAACATTATCAGAACATCTTAAATTCTATAATCTTCTCATTGGGCGCATAATATCAGGAGTAGTAAGAGGGCATTATTGGCGAATTTCCCACGCTCCCTCCCCGCTTTTTCCGGGAAGTGCACGTGCACTTTCCCCCCTCCCCCCTCGGCGGCATGCCTTTGAAGAGGTCGTCGGCACGCTGGAGGGCCCCCTGGGGTGCAGGGCCTCAAAGTTGGGGTCCGAGGGTCACAGGAACTGGGTGGTGGGTGGAAAATGGCCGCCAGATAGAAAATGAGTGGCGGGTGGAAAGTGGGTGGTAAGTGGGTGATGGGTGGAAAAGGGGTGGCGGGTGGAACGTTGGTGGAAAAGGGCTGGTGGGTAAATAGAAAAACTGTCGGACAGTATATATCGGACGGGTATCGGGAGTCGGGCCCCTCTGCTGGTGGTCCAACCGTGGAGGACGGCGTCGGCAAGGGTCCGGATGTCGCTCTCCAGGACATTGGAGCCACTGTCCTTGAGACTCCGGAGAGACATTACGCTTTTGAATTTTTTTTTTTAAGGGATAACAAAGGATTGCAACCATGAATGACGCAAAGAGCGGACAATACGTTCTCTCTCTCTCTCTCTCTCTCTCTCTCTCTCTCTCTCTCTCTTTTATTTTGAGGACGGTGAATTTTTCGAGCTAATATGGAGCCGAATATATTTTTCTAGAAACTTCTACGTAGCTGAAAAAATGTCAAGGTTTTTCGTAAATGAATAATACAAGGTTTACAAATTACTTTTTCTTTAATTCATGTAAAATGATGAAATACATTTTTAGGCTTACAAATTATATTTTTTTCGTTCCAAATTAAAATTATTTACCATCACAAAAGATTATTATTATTATCATATAGTCTTTAGTATGTGGGCATTCGGTAAGCCCCTCCCGCAAAACCATCCAACTCATCGAAGCAAAAATGAAACATTTCACCAAATAATTGATACAAATATCCCTCGTTCTGCTGAGGTATTGTACGACGGAGGTCATCCCTGGCCAGAAGGTAAATCTCCTCGAAATTGCTGCGTATGCGATAGTGGAGTTCTTCAGTGGCTGGCATTCTGTTGTATTCCATATAATGCATGGCAACACTTGTGATCGCCCGGACCAGAGACTCGTTGTATTGTTTGAGAGGCAAGGAGTCCAAAAATTTTAACCACTGATCGATCCATGCTGCTTTGTTTTTTAATGGTGTAATGCTCGGGCTCATCATAATGAGGGGTTGCCTTACATCAGTACGTACAAAAGCAATGCAGGGGTTATCGTAGCTGCGATGGAATCTCATTTTGACATCCCCAAATTGCTTAGCAGGTACATTGTGGACGGCTTTTGGGTGAAACTTCTCAGGATCAAAGTAGTCCGTAATNTCATCACTGAAATGGAGAGAACCTACCGGATGGTAAGTTTTTATTTATATTTTGAGTGATATTTTTTGTGAAGATTCTTGTTCGGTTTTTTGTATAAAAAAAATGTTCACATAGTTTTCTCGTTCATAATTTTCTGGGTAATTTTCTAGAGTTCGATTCTCGTGCATTTTTTTGTGAGAAAGCAATTTTTTTTGTTTAAAAATTTTCAGCGTCAACTTTTTAGTTCAATTTTTTCCAAAATGTTTGCATTTTTTTTCGTTTTTTAAACGTCTCTTATGGAGTTTACATGTATTTTCCATTCGGTTTTCGTCCCATTTTTTTTCATTTTTGAATTTTTCTATTCCGGTTTTCGTCCAATTTTTCAGCGTCGAAATTGTTTTTGAAAGAAATGTTTTGTGATAGAAATTTTTGCTCGCTTTCTCTCCCGCAGAAATTTTCCGTGCTGGATTGTTTCCATGAAAAACTTATTCGTCGCATTTTCCGTAGATTTTTTGTCAACCAAATTTCACCCGTTTTTTAAATTTTCAGATGCATGCGACCAGCTCTGTAGAATGACCCATCGAGGATTTATAAGACCTCCACAACCTCTTCGGTGGGCTCCTATCATCTCAACCGCAGTACGGACAACTGGGACCTCGAGGAGTGGGAGT
>NW_021680554.1:189962-190600 GCF_001412515.2 Diachasma alloeum
TTTTTCGTTGATATTTTCCATGTTAAAAAACTGATGAGCGAAATCGGATCGACTGGATGAAATGCACCGCGAGCAGCCGCGTTTTATAGTGTTAGGTATGAGAGTGGGGTGCGCTTAATTCCCCCCACCATACACAGAACAGACCTATGCGCACAACACACTACCCCCACCGTAGGGAGTACTGCGGCGTCGGCGTCGCACATGACCCCCCACTACCATAGATTTCATATGATGTATATTACCCCCCCTCCTCTATCATGCTACCCGCACTCCTATCATATTGCCCCGATCGCTGTGAATTTTTTTTTAATTCGGGTGACTTGGATTTATTTTTTGTCAGTCATTCGTGAAAATATATTTAGGACAGTAAAAATGAATAAAATTTGGAGAGATCACGACGTCGAACTGTTCGATAAATATTTCGCAGGTCGGTCACCANTAAAAAACAAAAAAAAGTTCACATTTTCACTTTTATTTTGAGAAGAAAAATTTACATTTACGAAAAACTTCCTTTAAAAAACTTACATCTAATTATCATCTAAACGAATATAAAATTCGCTTAAATCTAAAAAAATGAGATTGAAAACTTACATGTAGCTTATATCTACGAAAAAAACTTACTTCTGGTATTAAAACTT
>NW_021680554.1:190615-191024 GCF_001412515.2 Diachasma alloeum
GATCGTGGCGAAAAAAGAAAAATAAAGAGGAAGAGAATAAACAATTCGAGATATGTAAACTGCGAGATCTTTGGAAGACATACTCACAACTTCATATTCTTCAGGATAGTCTTCTGACGAGTTTCCACCGTTTTTCGTACAGTGCTGTGATTTTTCATTTCGACAAAAAGAACAAAAGTTTGAAAATGGTTGGGTCAGTCATCACTGAAATGGAGAGAACCTACCGGATGGTAAGTTTTTACTTATATTTTGAGTGATATTTTTTGGAAGATTCTTGTTCGGTTTTTTGTATACAAAAAAATGTTCACATACTTTTCTCGTTCATAATTTTCTGGGTAATTTTCTAGAGTCCGATTCTCGTGCATTTTTTTGTGAGAAAGAAATTTTTTTTGTTTAAAAATTTTCAGCG
>NW_021680554.1:191453-191774 GCF_001412515.2 Diachasma alloeum
AAAAAAAACAATTGTAATTCATTTGCATTGAGTTTTCAATTTTAAGAAATGTATTTGTAGAGTTAGGTTTTTTGAATAAAAACACGGTATATGCTTCTGTTTCTTTATTTGAAAAACAAACCTTGAAAAATTTACTTCCTTGTAGCATAAGGATTAATAAAAAACAAAAAAAAGTTCACATTTTCACTTTTATTTTGAAAAGAAAAATTTACATTTACGAAAAACTTCCTTTAAAAAACTTACATCTAATTATCATCTAAAAGAATATAAAATTCGCTTAAATCTAAAAAAATGAGATTGAAAACTTACATGTAGCTTATA
>NW_021680554.1:192119-193115 GCF_001412515.2 Diachasma alloeum
TATTTTACTAACTTCTGCGATGTTTCCATCCGGTTTCTTCACGCGATAAGTATAAAATTTTGGACCGCCAGAGACAAAAGACGTAATGAAACTCCCTTCTCCGTAGCCCTCTACTTCGTCGGTCAAGTCACCCAGAAAATTCCCCAGTGGTAACTCGTTAGTTCCATCGCTCACGTAAATAACCGAGTCTGTATCATAATATAAAACGCGTTCTTGCTGTTTTTCTAAATAAGAATATAATTTGAGACGTGCGTGAGCTGTTGTATAAGCCGCAATAACAACGTTGGCTTTGGTAGACAGCTCCGCAGCTTCGTTTAAATGTTTCCAGGACATGAAGAGAGTGTGGTTATCGACAGAGACAAGCCCTGTCACTTCGATTTCAGGATTGAACATTATGTTAGCAAACTCCTCATATGTCCGAATAATTGCCTTTTTCGTTAAATTTCCTCTTTCCCCAAATTTACTTCAGAGACAGTTTAAACAAAGTTTTGCTACTGCTCTCAATCCAGCATTTTTTAAAATTTTATCCTTGTCGAGTTTTATTCCCTCTCTCGCCTCATATTCGGCTATATATCTATCCTTGGATTCATCATCTATGCATTCTGCCGGCCAATCGGAAGCCTCTTGTTTGATTTTTTAAAAAGTGTTTATATACTCAGCAAATAAACCTCCTGTTCGTGTCATAGGATCATAAAGTGTTGTTTTTTTATACTCCCAAATTTCACTAATTTCCAAAATTTTATACCCGACCTCTACGGCTTTATAGAGCTCTGGGGCGACCCAAGTCCCCAAAAACTCGCGGTCAGTGGGGTCATCATGAGGGCAATTGTCATGCACTAAACCTTCGCAGCATGACCGACAGAGAGGAAACAGTAGCTTACCGTGTGCTTTGACAGATAAAACTAGGTGAAATAATCGTCGCGGGGGTAAAATGCGGCATTTCACAAGTCCCTCTATCCGCGAAATATCATTATTAGGACATATGAGCTGACAATC
>NW_021680554.1:193818-194116 GCF_001412515.2 Diachasma alloeum
GCATGGGCTTCCAAGATTCTCCTCAGTTTTCATAATGTCGTCATCGTTCATCTCTGCACATCGGTCACATACAGTCTGGGCAACGCAGAGTGTAGGCACGTGTATGTTGACGTCATCAGTCCCTTCCCATCTTATCGTCTTGTCGTGTTTCAAAGTCGTAAAAAACAAACGCCACAGGTTTCACCGTCGTTTTCTTCTTAAATTTCAATGTAGGCATGTAACACAGGTGAGATGCGGCTTCATCCTTCTGGCAGACAGAGCAGTAATATTTGTTACACTGGTGTTTCTGAGCATTACG
>NW_021680554.1:195057-195175 GCF_001412515.2 Diachasma alloeum
CACGCTTACGCGTATTGTCCTTGATCAATGAGGTAATAGCCTCCCTTAGCAGGTCAAACGCTTGGGCCTTACGACACCCCCCTGCCGTTTTGAAATACATACTACTTTTTGAATATCT
>NW_021680554.1:196888-201552 GCF_001412515.2 Diachasma alloeum
GTAGGCCCAAAGTACAGCCTGAGATTTCGGAGGACGAAAGCTTTGAAGAGGAGGGTGGTACACCCCGCAGCTCGCTCGTGTACCGTACTCATCGGAATTTGAAGAGAAGAGTGCGAGTTTTTTCTCCATATGGCAAAAAAGAAAAGAAGACCTTAGGACTTTCATCATGGCTTCAATTTTAGAAGAAGAGAAACTATCGGGGCCTATTTTCATCCTCCAGAGCCTGTGGCTTATACGGGAGCACGAAATATTCTCACAAAATATAAGGATGAAATTGAAAAAAATAACATAAAAAATTGGCTAAACGCACAGAATACTTATACTCTCCATAGACCCATCAGACTTAAATTTCCACGGTTACATTATACAGTGACAAACATTGATGATGTATGGGAGGCTGATTTGGTTGAGTTGAGATCACTAAAGACATACAATGATGGGATTTCATATTTACTTGTGGTCATTGACGTTTTAAGCAAGTTTGCCTGGGTTGAACCATTGAAGGACAAGTCGGCACCGCAGGTACTCGAGGGCTTTAAACGTATAATGGGAAGGAGCGGTGGTCGTGTGCCTGTTTGTATACAAACTGACAAGGGAAAAGAATTTATGGCTAGCAGTGTCCAAAAATTTTTCTCTGATAAAAAAATTCAATTTCGTGTTGCGCGTAATCCTGACATAAAAGCCGCAATCGTGGAACGTTTCAATCGGACACTGAAGGAGCGCATGTGGCGTTACTTTACACATAGTCGAACATATAAATATATGGATGTGTTGGAACAAATTGTCGACTCTTATAACAACTCGAGACATTCATCAATAAAAATGGCACCTGCGACTGTTAATATCGATAATGCTCCATATGCATGGCGTAATATACAAAATCGGTACAAGTCGGAGAAATCTCGTAAAGAAACCTTTAAATACAAAGTTGGGGACTATGTGCGCATCAGTCGAGCGAAAGGCATCTTTGAGAAAGGATATGAGACTAATTGGAGTAAAGAAATATTCCAAATAACGAAAGCAGTCCTCAAACAATCATTACCAATATACGAGCTGAAAGATTTAGCTGATGAACAAATTGAAGGATTTTTTTACGAGCCAGAGTTGGTGCTTGTCAATAAACAAACGGACAAGGATGAATTCGTAGTTGAACGTGTCATACGCTCTAAAGGAAAAGGAAAAGATAAACAAATTCTTGTTCATTGGGAGGGATATCCTGATAAATTTGATTCGTGGATACCTGCGTCAGAGCTGCACGTCATTGGAAAAAAATGAAGAGGAACGAATTTTATATGGTACTCCCAAGCAACAGCAGCATGGACTATCATCCCGATAATACAGCATCAAAATATACAACATTACTCCCGAAACAAGTTGAGTTGGAAGGAGAATGGGTTGTGGGCCTGAGTGAAATACAGTTTCCTTGTAATTTTTTACATATACGTGATAGGAAAGATGCCTCCATCAACTTTGTTAGTAGCGGAAAAGACAATAAGGGCAAGGCAAATCTACCACAAACATTTTTTCTACCTACTGCGGTTTTCAAGGACCTGACCGATCTCGTAGGTTTCATGAATAACTTTGCACCCTTGAAGGATCATATAAAATTTGAGTATTCTACCCAACAAGGCTTTGTGAAAATTGGAAGACATTGCACCTCCAAAACATGCGGTAGCACGGTACACGCATTAGACTTTTCGGATAAATTGGCTGATATGTTGGGGTTTGAGAGGCGCGTGCACAGTTTCACAAACGCAAAGCCGTATTGTGAGGGATATCTACCTGCCAGTCTGGCCAGGGGTTTACCTGAAAGCTTGTTCATCTATAGTGACCTTTGTGTACCCTATGTAACAGGTGATGTGCAGTCATCTCTTTTACGAGTGGTGCCATTCAATGCTTCTGGTTATACATATGGAGCCACACACTGTGCTACTTTTTCAAATCCTCATTATATTCCGTTGATGAGATACTCATTTCGCACAATTGAAATAGATATAAGGTGCAATCGTGGTGAAATGATACCATTCGAGTACGGACCCTTGAACGTGACACTTCATTTCAAGAGAATTGATTAACGAGCAAAATGAGTCCTTACATTGCATATTACGCGAACCAGGCTGGTGGAGGGTCAGTGGAGAGATACAATAATTTCGGACGGGTCTATGTTGGAAGCCCATATCAACGGGGCCATGGAATTGGGGCTTTCCTCGGGGGCCTCTTTCGTCGAATTCTGCCCTTCCTCGGTAGTGCAGCTCGAGCAGTCGGTAAAGAAGCTCTCAACGCGGGAATTAACGTTGTAGGCGATGTAGTGACAAACGGAAAACCCTTAAAGGTGGCGCTGGAGGATCGGCTAGCGGAGTCGGGATTAAAATTGAAAAGGAAGGCACAGGAAAAAATTGGGTCCATGATGCGTGGATCAGGATATAAAAGAAAGCGTAAACGCCTCGCATCTCATAAGCTCACTGGACGCGGGTCTGCCAAGACATCCAAAACGAGGAAGAATAAAAAGAAGAGAAATATTCCAAAAAAAAGAAAATAGGAAAAAAAGTGAAAAAAAATAAATCCAAGAGGAAGACTCGCAATTTATGCGATATTTTCAACTAATCACATGTCGTTTCTACATTCACACTCTTCCGAGTGCGTGAAATCGGAGCTCGATCTGTTCACTATACCCCCGACGCAGACGAGTATTGAAAATTCTCAATTTGTTTATTATAATCCTGTGTCTACTTTATCGGACGACGCCCCAATCGAATTCATCGTACCAGGCCATGGAGAAGAATACATTGATTTGGCACACACTATGATAAAAATTCGAGCGAAAATTTTGAGACCCGATGGCACTGCTGCTGTTGAGGATTCCGTCGGTCCTGTGAATAATTTTTTGCATTCAATGTTCAACCAAGTGGATGTATATTTCAATCAAAAAGTTGTTACGCCGCCAAATAACCTCTACGCCTATAGAGCATATATTGAAACATTGCTGAACTATGGAGAAGATGCCAAGTCCTCGCATCTCGGAATGGCTCTATGGTCAACTGATACCTCTGGCGCTATGGATACCGCTGCAGTTGTGGGCGCTGATGTGAAAAAAAATAAAGGCCTAATCTCTCGACAAGTATTTACGAAAGGTGGAAGACCGTTTGATCTGCTGGGACATTTGCATTGTGACGTTTTCAATCAAGATAAATTTTTGATGAACGGTGTAGAGCTACGTGTTCGTCTTATCCGCGCAAAGGATGAATATTGTCTCATGGACGATACTACACTTAATTATAAAGTAAATATTGTGGAGGCCTCTTTAATTGTTCGACGCGTGAAACTCAGCCCTGGAATATTGATAGCTCACGCTAAAACGCTTGCAAAGACAACTGCAAAATATCCCTTGACCCGTGTTGAGGTTAAATCTTTTGTTCTGCATAATGGAATTATGGGAGAGACGATAGATAACGCAATTTTAGGGCAACTGCCTAAAAGAATTATACTTGGATTTGTTGACAATGCCAGTTTCAATGGAGCGAGGAAGAAGAATCCCTTCAACTTCCAGAATTTTGGAATCAACTTTTTATGCCTGAATGTCGATGGACGCCAAGTACCTACGAAACCCCTGCAACCGAGTTTTACCTCTGACGGGTGTCTAGATGTGGAAGCTTTTAATACTTTATTTGCGGGGACTGGAACGCATTTTAGTGACCATGGAAATAACATTTCTCGTCTAGCATATTCCGACGGCTTTTGTTTATTCGCCTTTGACCTGACTCCCGATTTATCTGCAAGTTCTGCCGGTCATTGGAATCTCGTAAAGAGTGGCAGTGTTCGTATTGAAGTACGATTCAACAAAGCAACAGAGCAAAATGTAAATTGTCTGCTATATGCTGAATACGATAATTTGTTGGAAATTGACTCAACAAGACAAGTTATTGTCGACTACAGTGGTTGAAAAAGAATACTAAACTATTTAATAGAGGTTCACCACACAATTACGTTAGTTGCGTCCAAACAACCGAGCAGGTGTCACACCATAAACCTTTTCTACCCGGGTCACAAGGCCACGACTATTGTCCTGCGTACCATCGTCTTATGAATACACTTGAGCTCCTGAAGGTACTACCCCATACCGATGCATCAATTGGAGGCGTCTACCCTGCTGACCGTGTCCCCTGGACATGGTCCCGGCCCTGTGCCATCATCATCAACACCGATAACCACAACCAAGCAGGAAGCCACTGGGTTGCCGTTTACCTCGGTTCAAATGGACGAGGAATCTATTTCGACAGCTTCGGAATGCCGCCCTTCGACACAAGAATCGCTCAGCGTCTTAAGCGAAATTGCCATGTATATGAATGGAGCCAGAAAAGACTCCAAGATATATCGTCTGATGTTTGTGGCCAGTACTGCATTACTGTGCTTCACTGGTTGTTCAATGATCGGTCTTTACAATCCTTTCATAAACTATTTTCTTCAGACACAAAACGTAACGATCGCATTATTATGAAAATGTTTAAAAAAATTACTCAAAACCGAAATTGTAATCGTAAAAATTTAAGTAAACCTTTTCAGAGCTTATCTGGCAAAGGTATTTTACATTGTAATCAGCGTTCCACTAAAAAAAATATGTACCTACATTAATTGATCAATAATAATAATAATAATAATAATAATAA
>NW_021680554.1:201588-201928 GCF_001412515.2 Diachasma alloeum
CATCATCCTTTACAATTAAGAAAATTATGTATCCTAGACAATAAGAATAATTTCTGAATAAATAATTTATGTAATCCTATAAATTGAGCGTGATGTAGTCATTTCTTATTACCACCGCCCACTTTCCACCCGCCACCCCTTTTCCACCCACCACCCACTTACCACCCACTTTCCAACCGCCACTCATTTTCTATCTGGCGGCCATTTTCCACCCACCACCCACTTCCTGTGACCCTCGGACCCCAACTTTGAGGCCCTGCACCACAGGGGGCCCCCCAGCGCGCCAACGACCTCTTCAAAGGCATGCCGCCGAGGGGGGAGGGGGGAACGTGCACGTGCA
>NW_021680554.1:202339-205371 GCF_001412515.2 Diachasma alloeum
GGACATTACGAAGACATCAGCCGAAGGAAGACATCAGTTCCGGCCCCACCCGATCAATTGGAGAAGCCATCGCCTCCTGGAAATTCCCCATACTGTACCCCCGTATCTTCAACACCTGCAATAATCCCTTGCGGGACATCCCTGGATTGTGGTCNGGCATGCCAGTTGAGGTCACTCGACAAGGATTGAAGTTTGTCAACACCTAAATAATTAGTCCCGACATTTTTTTTACATTCGCGACTATATATAACAATATATTACATGGTGAGAATGAGAGTGCCCATTTTCATTCGCATAACCCATATCGAAATTGTTCCGGTGTTATTATTTGAGGTGAGAAAATCTTGCTCCATTCAGATAATAGTATCGTTACTTTTCTTCACTTTGCAGAACATAATACAAATAAAAGTTGAAGAATATTCGATATTTTTCTTGACCAAAATTGTACAGAAGCGGATGTCAAAATTATTTGAAAGTAAGCAAAAGGTCCAGCTCAGATATGCTTTCGGAAGCAGGGTAGACAGGTCGATAACATGTGTTATCAAAATGTCCATCAGGTATGTCGGGAATAATTTCTACACATTGTCACAACATCTTAAATTCTATAATCTTCCGATTGGGCTACGAAAAACAGGCATGCTGGTAGCAGTCAGTCCCCATGAATTGAAGTTTATGAATACGTACATATCAAGTCCGTTAACATTTCTGAGTTTCGCCATGATATATAATAACATATCACATGCTGCGAATAAGAGCGCCAATTTTCTTTCGCATATATCCCATCGAATTTTTTCCGTAATATCATTTGCGTTGAGATGACCATTTACATACGTCTCTATTCGGATAATGTCACCGTTCATCTTTGTTACGCTTCAAATTACAATGCGAATAAAAATTACAGATTACTCCACATTGTTTTTTATTTAAATTGCACAGTCGCCGATGCGAAAATTATTTCAACCTAATCAAAATGTCCAAGTCAGATATACTTTCGGAAGCAGGGTGGACATTTCGATAACATGTGTTACCAAAATGTCCACCAGGTATGTCGGAAATGATTTGTCCACATTGTCGCAATATCATAAAATCAATAATTTCCTTATTGGGCCACTAATACCGGGGATGTTGCTAGGGGTCGTTTCTCAACTATTGAAGTTTATTCACTCAGCTAATTTTTTTTCAGATTTGTGACTATCTGTAAATATATATCACTTGCTGAGAATGAGAGCACTGATTCTCTGAACGGAATGAAAATTATAAATTATTGCAAAATTTATGAAATTTACATTGACACCAGGAGCTAATGAGGAAATAATTCGGAAGTAACCGAAATGACCAAGTAAGATATGCTTGAGGAGGTAGGGTGGACATTTCGATAACATGTGTCACCGAAATGTCCACCGGGTATGCCGGAAATAATTTGTAAACATTATCGCAACATCTTAAATTCTATAATCTTCTCATTGGGCGCATAATATTAGGCATGCCAGTTGAGGTCATTCGACCAAGATTGAAGTTTGTCAAGAACTAAATAATTAGGCCCGTGATTTTATTTACATTCGCGACTATATACGACAACACATTACATGCTGAGAATGAGAGTGCCAATTGTCATTCCCATAACGCACATCGAAATTTTTCCGGTCTTATAATTTGAGGTTAGATAACAATTTACATCCTACTCCATTCGGCTAATATTATCGTTACTTTTCTTCACTTAGCAGATCATAATACGATTAAAAGTTGAGGAATATTCGATATTTTCCGTGATCAAAATTGCACGGAAGCAGATGTCAAAATTATTTGAAAATAATCAAAAGGTAGAGCTCAGATATGCTTTCGGAAGCATGGTAGACATTTCGATAACACGTGTTGTCAAAATGTCTATCAGGTATGGCGGGAATAATTTGTACACATTGTCACAAAATCTTAAGCTCTATAATCTTCCGATTGGGCTACTAAAAACAGGAATGCTGGTAAGCGGCAGTTTCCATGAATTGAAGTTGATGAACACGTACACATTAAGTCCGTTAACAATTCAGAGATTCGTCATTATATATAACAATATATCACATGCTGCGAATGATAGCGCCGATTTTCTTTCGCATTGTGACGAGGCATATCCATTCATTTTTTATTATTTTTCTACATATTTTTTCCCACTACACACTGCCCCCTAAAAGGTAAATCCCGCCACCGTTTGATACCCCTTCCCCAGACTTTTCCCCTCATTGCCCCTCTGCCCCCGCCCCTGGACATTACGAAGACATCAGCCGAAGGAAGACATCAGTTCCGGCCCCACCCGATCAATTGGAGAAGCCATCGCCTCCTGGAAATTCCCCATACTGTACCCCCGTATCTTCAACACCTGCAATAATCCCTTGCGGGACATCCCTGGATTGTGGTCATCGTCACCACTCACCCATGCTGATTGGCCCCGATTGCTCCCGAATTAAAACCCGAAGGACATCGACACCTGACGAACCCCCACGAATCGCGAAGGAAAAGAAAAGACCGTCACTCGTGCATTAGCTGCCCCGTGAGTCGTCACGTGCCCCGAAAGTAAATAGTGAATACAGTAGAATTCGCCCGGAAGTTATTTGGCGGATAAAAAGAGGACTTTTGATACATCGAGCTCATCCCAGCTTTAGTATTGGTGCCCAGGAAACCCCGAGGTGGAAAGGAGGCTCCCCAGGAAACCGCCCTGGTATTTTGAAGGAGTGCAAGGCACCGGTGGAATTCCACGTGTTCGCCAGAGTGAAGTCCCATCGTGAGTACGAGTTACCCCCCTCATTTTCCCTCTTGACCCCACAATATTACCCTTCATACCCCCCAACGGTGAGCCTACACTCTTTGTTTCTTCCCCATTTAGTTATTCTTTTTATATTTAGTTGCATTCCCTCGACACGACTAGCTTCTCCCCTTTTTCTGCATTAGAGTCACTCCCCTTTTTACGTGTACAAAAGTTGCCTGGCCTTACCCATAACCCTAGATCCAAGTAAAAGGCATTTCAAACGTCTTACGACGATCTA